>NC_136495.1:158725733-158815553 GCF_053919585.1 Euprymna scolopes | reverse complement strand
TCAGGTTTTTAAATATTTTGGATGGTTGTTATGCATCAGGTTTTTAAATATTTTGGATGGTTGTTATGCATCAGGTTTTTAAATATTTTGGATGGTTGTTATGCATCAGGTTTTTAAATATTTTGGATGGTTGTTATGCATCAGGTTTTTAAATATTTTGGATGGTGGTTATGCATCAGGTTTTTAAATATTTTGGATGGTGGTTATGCATCAGGTTTTTAAATATTTTGGATGGTTGTTATGCATCAGGTTTTTAAATATTTTGGATGGTTGTTATGCATCAGGTTTTTAAATATTTTGGATGGTTGTTATGCATCAGGTTTTTAAATATTTTGGATGGTTGTTATGCATCAGGTTTTTAAATATTTTGGATGGTTGTTATGCATCAGGTTTTTAAATATTTTGGATGGTTGTTATGCATCAGGTTTTTAAATATTTTGGATGGTTGTTATGCATCAGGTTTTTAAATATTTTGGATGGTTGTTATGCACCAGGTTTTTAAATATTTTGGATGGTTGTTATGCATCAGGTTTTTAAATATTTTGGATGGTTGTTATGCATCAGGTTTTTAAATATTTTGGATGGTTGTTATGCATCAGGTTTTTAAATATTTTGGATGGTTGTTATGCACCAGGTTTTTAAATATTTTGGATGGTTGTTATGCACCAGGTTTTTAAATATTTTGGATGGTTGTTATGCATCAGGTTTTTAAATATTTTGGATTGTTGTTATGCACCAGGTTTTTAAATATTTTGGATGGTTGTTATGCATCAGGTTTTTAAATATTTTGGATGGTTGTTATGCATCAGGTTTTTAAATATTTTGGATGGTTGTTATGCATCAGGTTTTTAAATATTTTGGATGGTTGTTATGCACCAGGTTTTTAAATATTTTGGATGGTTGTTATGCACCAGGTTTTTAAATATTTTGGATGGTTGTTATGCATCAGGTTTTTAAATATTTTGGATTGTTGTTATGCACCAGGTTTTTAAATATTTTGGATGGTTGTTATGCATCAGGTTTTTAAATATTTTGGATGGTTGTTATGCATCAGGTTTTTAAATATTTTGGATGGTTGTTATGCATCAGGTTTTTAAATATTTTGGATGGTAGTTATGCATCAGGTTTTTAAATATTTTGGATGGTTGTTATGCATCACGTTTTTAAATATTTTGGATGGTAGTTATGCATCAGGTTTTTAAATATTTTGGATGGTTGTTATGCATCAGGTTTTTAAATATTTTGGATGGTTGTTATGCATCAGGTTTTTAAATATTTTGGATGGTTGTTATGCATCAGGTTTTTAAATATTTTGGATGGTTGTTATGCATCACGTTTTTAAATATTTTGGATGGTTGTTATGCATCAGGTTTTTAAATATTTTGGATGGTAGTTATGCATCAGGTTTTTAAATATTTTGGATGGTTGTTATGCATCACGTTTTTAAATATTTTGGATGGTAGTTATGCATCAGGTTTTTAAATATTTTGGATGGTAGTTATGCATCAGGTTTTTAAATATTTTGGATGGTTGTTATGCATCAGGTTTTTAAATATTTTGGATGGTTGTTATGCATCAGGTTTTTAAATATTTTGGATGGTTGTTATGCATCAGGTTTTTAAATATTTTGGATGGTTGTTATGCATCAGGTTTTTAAATATTTTGGATGGTTGTTATGCATCAGGTTTTTAAATATTTTGGATGGTTGTTATGCATCAGGTTTTTAAATATTTTGGATGGTTGTTATGCATCAGGTTTTTAAATATTTTGGAAGGTTGTTATGCATCAGGTTTTTAAATATTTTGGATGGTTGTTATGCATCAGGTTTTTAAATATTTTGGAGGGTTGTTATGCATCAGGTTTTTAAATATTTTGGATGGTTGTTATGCATCAGGTTTTTAAATATTTTGGATGGTAGTTATGCATCAGGTTTTTAAATATTTTGGATGGTTGTTATGCATCAGGTTTTTAAATATTTTGGATGGTTGTTATGCATCAGGTTTTTAAATATTTTGGATGGTTGTTATGCATCAGGTTTTTAAATATTTTGGATGGTTGTTATGCATCAGGTTTTTAAATATTTTGGATGGTTGTTATGCATCAGGTTTTTAAATATTTTGGATGGTTGTTATGCATCAGGTTTTTAAATATTTTGGATGGTTTTTATGCATCAGGTTTTTAAATATTTTGGATGGTTGTTATGCATCAGGTTTTTAAATATTTTGGATGGTTGTTATGCATCAGGTTTTTAAATATTTTGGATGGTTGTTATGCATCAGGTTTTTAAATATTTTGGATGGTTGTTATGCATCAGGTTTTTAAATATTTTGGATGGTTGTTATGCATCAGTTTTTTAAATATTTTGGATGGTTGTTATGCATCAGTTTTTTAAATATTTTGGATGGTTGTTATGCATCAGGTTTTTAAATATTTTGGATGGTGGTTATGCATCAGGTTTTTAAATATTTTGGATGGTTGTTATGCATCAGGTTTTTAAATATTTTGGATGGTTGTTATGCATCACGTTTTTAAATATTTTGGATGGTGGTTATTCATCAGGTTTTTAAATATTTTGGATGGTTGTTATGCATCAGGTTTTTAAATATTTTGGATGGTGGTTATGCATCACGTTTTTAAATATTTTGGATGGTAGTTATGCATCACGTTTTTAAATATTTTGGATGGTTGTTATGCATCAGGTTTTTAAATATTTTGGATGGTGGTTATGCATCAGGTTTTTAAATATTTTGGATGGTTGTTATGCATCAGGTTTTTAAATATTTTGGATGGTGGTTATGCATCAGGTTTTTAAATATTTTGGATGGTTGTTATGCATCAGGTTTTTAAATATTTTGGATGGTTGTTATGCATCAGGTTTTTAAATATTTTGGATGGTTGTTATGCATCAGGTTTTTAAATAGTTTGGATGGTTGTTATGCATCAGGTTTTTAAATATTTTGGATGGTGGTTATGCATCAGGTTTTTAAATATTTTGGATGGTGGTTATGCATCAGGTTTTTAAATATTTTGGATGGTTGTTATGCATCAGGTTTTTAAATATTTTGGATGGTGGTTATGCATCAGGTTTTTAAATATTTTGGATGGTGGTTATGCATCAGGTTTTTAAATATTTTGGATGGTGGTTCTTTCTTTAGATTATTTATATAAATAGCCTCAGAAAGAAGTAGATTTGGAGAGGATTAACGCATTCAGATTTTCATGTTTATAATCAAATTGTGATTACCATCCTTCTTGAGTTGAAGTTCAGATTTATCGTGCCAAGAGATGTTCTTTGCCAGCCTTAAACCTGTTCTTTACATGCCCCCACCACAGACCCAATTCTTTACATGCCCCCACCACCGAGCCCAATTCTTTACATGCCGCACCACCGAGCCCAATTCTTTACATGCCCTCACCACCGAGCCCAATTCTTTACATGCCCCCACCACCGAGCCCAATTCTTTACATGCCCCCACCACCGAGCCCAATTCTTTACATGCCCCCACCACCGAGCCCAATTCTTTACATGCCCCCACCACCGAGCCCAATTCTTTACATGCCCCCACCACCGAGCCCAATTCTTTACATGCCCCCACCACCGAGCCCAATTCTTTACATGCCCCCACCACCGAGCCCAATTCTTTACATGCCCCCACCACCGAGCCCAATTCTTTACATGCCCCCACCACCGAGCCCAATTCTTTACATGCCCCCACCACCGAGCCCAATTCTTTACATGCCCCCACCACCGAGCCCAATTCTTTACATGCCCCCACCACCGAGCCCAATTCTTTACATGCCCCCACCACCGAGCCCAATTCTTTACATGCCCCCACCACCGAGCCCAATTCTTTACATGCCGCACCACCGAGCCCAATTCTTTACATGCCGCACCACCGAGCCCAATTCTTTACATGCCCCCACCACCGAGCCCAATTCTTTACATGCCCCCACCACCGAGCCCAATTCTTTACATGCCCCCACCACAGAGCCCAATTCTTTACATGCCCCCACCACCGAGCCCAATTCTTTACATGCCCCCACCACCGAGCCCAATTCTTTACATGCCCCCACCACCGAGCCAAATTCTTTACATGCCCCCACCACCGAGCCAAATTCTTTACATGCCCCCACCACCGAGCCCAATTCTTTACATGCCCCCACCACCAAGCCCAATTCTTTACATGCCCCCACCACCAAGCCCAATTCTTTACATGCCCTCACCACCAAGCCCAATTCTTTACATGCCGCACCACCAAGCCCAATTCTTTACATGCCGCACCACCAAGCCCAATTCTTTACATGCCCTCACCACCAAGCCCAATTCTTTACATGCCCTCACCACCAAGCCCAATTCTTTACATGCCCTCACCACCAAGCCCAATTCTTTACATGCCCTCACCACCAAGCCCAATTCTTTACATGCCCTCACCACCAAGCCCAATTCTTTACATGCCCTCACCACCAAGCCCAATTCTTTACATGCCGCACCACCAAGCCCAATTCTTTACACGCCGCACCACCAAGCCCAATTCTTTACATGCCGCACCACCAAGCCCAATTCTTTACATGCCGCACCACCAAGCCCAATTCTTTACATGCCCTCACCACCAAGCCCAATTCTTTACATGCCCAATGATTTATATGCTCTCTCCACTCAGACTTTTTCAAGTTTTTTAAATATCCCACTTAATATTGTAGTCCAATTGATGCAATAAATCTACTGATCAATTTACATAATTTTTTGAATGTGATCTTTTTGTTCAATCATGGCTAAGTACATCATACAGATTTTTTTTTTTTATTATAAGACACGAACTGAAAATTCTTGGTTGTTGGACATTTTGAATTCTGTATGCGCATTTCGCGTTATCACTTTTATGTGTCATTTCAAATATACCAGATGACAACTAGTAAAAAACTGTATTTTTAAATCCTTTCCTGGATTGAAGAAGCAACTGCAGTCGTAAAAATTGAGTCAGCAAGAAGCCTTTCATTTTAAAAACATGAAAGATAACCCATGCGTGTTTTACAGCTAAAAAACTGGGAAGACGATTATTTAATACACAGTTGAAATGGAAATGGAATCATGCCGTCTTTTCGTGGCCGACAATTTTATTGTTCCACTCTGCATAATATCATCATACATACCTAAGCCGATCATCATCGATGCTGTCCACAATGAGATTTCGTTGATTGACAATAGCTATTTTCTGTTGTATTAGTGCTTCCTCTTTATTCTTCTCGGATTTTGTTTTCTTATCATCTAGGAATTGAAAAAAATAGATACAAGTTCGAAAATAAAACTACAGAGTGGACAAGAAATCAAGGGATTTTTTAATTGAATAAATTATTTTTAAATTGAATAAATTATTTTTTGACATATGACAAAGACAGTCGAGATTTGTTGGTAAAAAAAAAAAAGGAACAAAAAAAGGAAACTTAATTTAACCACAAAAAATAACATCTTTTAAATGATTTTCACTAATTTGTGTCTTTGCCAAAACCTTACCAATGATGGATTGCATGACTTAATTCAACAATTTGCTTTCCTGTTGCTTTCCTTAAATTCCTGTGGAGTTTTAGGGGTTTTGATGTAAATTTTTTCTTTGAGATACAAAGGAAGTAATCGATTGAAAAGAAAGAGATGGTGAAAAAGAGCAGCGGAAAAACACTGAGGATTTCCTGTGTTTTTCCGCTGCTCTTTACGAGAGAGCAAATCAGAGGATGAGAGAGAGAGAGAGAGAGACAGAGAGTGAAAGGGAGAAAGACAGTGGGTGAAATGGGGGGGGGGCACCACACCCACACCAATTTTGGCATGTTGAAAAACTTAGCAAGACAAACTACTAAAAAGAAAACTTAATACACTGAATCAATTTCAAATGTAATAAAAAGAATTTTCTTATATTTTTTCATTTTTAACGATTAAGTATGTGTGTTTGCTGTTCGATTGTTACTAAATACTGAACCAAAACAGGAGTTTAATTAAATGTTTAAATTAAGATTATTTTTTGTTCATTTGATTGATTTGGAAGCACCACCAAAAATATTTTGATCTAACAAATACTTTGTTCTAGCTTGAAAAACAGAAATTGTGAGATTACATACAAGATTTTTGCATGAGGATTTGTAATTCACTGTCAATTTGGAGCTGTTGTTCTTCAAGTTCCTGTTCTTGAGATCTGCAACAAAAGAAGATTACAAAATAAATGGATTAAAAAATAGGAGATTGAACGAGCAGTTATTCTAGTTGTTTGTTTAGTAATGAAAGTATTTTAAATGTATGCATAATAGATTTAGCTAGGATTCTACAAACACCATTTGTGCAGTTATGCAAGACAATGCACATTTTCATGTTAAACAAGCATTAAACAGTTTGCACATGTTGTCTAACAAATGTGTAGTTGGGTCCATGTTTGTTCTTGCTGGTGAGTGATCAAGAAACAAATCAACTAAAAGTTGTTTTTTTTTTATAAACATGTATGCTCCCTATTCTTACAGTTTTTTTATTGTCCAAGTGTGGAACATGAATCATTGTGATCATTGCTCCTCTATTAAACTCAAGATAAATCTATTCACTTATGGAAGCACAATGGCGACTTGTTAGGGTTTCAAAGGTTTTATTTTGACAGTTTTCTCTTTGGGGAGAGACCATGTAAATTATTTTGTACATAATTTTATTAACTTAGCCATAAAATATTTAATGCACACACAGTCTCAAGGCAATATTATAACAACACAAATATCAAAAGTAAAAAAAATATATTGTACTAGCATGGGTGCTCGGCGTCGCCCAGGTGTTTGGAAGCGTGTGTTGAGCAAAAAAGTTGTAGTAGGAAGGTAGGCTCGAACCTGTACCATGAAGGAAGGAAGGAAGGAACATGAAAGAAACGTGACATCTTTGCTGTTACGACCACCGCCAAACCGGAAGTGATATAGTTTTAAATTAAGGCTAGACAATCGAAAAGAGGGGATGACTTTCGAAAATATCAGTGGAAAAAGCGACCCCTCCCTGTAGAAAAGTGCTTAGTTGAGGGTGAAGAAAATGTTTTTAGCCAATTTTTTGGTAATTGTCATCTGAAGGGTCAAGCTTCAAAACGATACTGATCTTGTGAAAATCCATCATCTCTGTCGAAAGTTTTAGGCAGACATGCAAACATACATACATAGATTTATATATTTGTAGTTCAAATTTTCAACCCAAACCGATTAGAAGCTTGTCCTATCTCTGAATACCCTTTATGTAAAATTTCAAATGTTTAGACCAGAAATTGTTTGCAGTAATTTGGTAGAGACCGCAGAGGTCAATTTATTTTAAAATTTTACCCCTATTATGATCCCTTAACATTTATTGTTTTGGGCTCAAATCAAGTTATTAAGTTAGATCCATGTCCAAGGAAAATTTCAAGTGTTTAGACCCAAAATTGGCGGAGGAGTTTGGTAGAGTTCTCAAAGGTCAAATTGTTGAACTTTTACCCCTTAAACAGCCAAACTTCTGGCTGAAAACCGATTACAAAGATTTTCCCAAATTTCACTACCCTGTATATCAAATTTCGAGTCTGTAGACTGAAAATTGACAGAGTTATTGTATAGGGAAATGTGCACAGACAGAAACTTTCACTTTTTATATATTGTAACATATGCGATAAAAGTTGGGGAATTAATTAACAAATAGACGTGGGGTATGAAAGGAAATTACGATGAAAGCAAATATCGTTTACCTTTGTAACAAAAGGGGGGTATAAGGGAATTTACGAGAAAGCAAAATCCCAGTCTTTTATCACATATGTGACACGGATAAAACAAAACAAATGGATAGAGACACAAAAACGAACACAATAAAAATGCGAGAAAATAACGAGATAACGAACACTTTTCCAAATACAAAAATAGGTTTATTGAAGATAAAAAGGAAGAGTAACGAAAGAAAAAGAAATGTATTCAAAGTTATGGAATCTGAAGTATATCTACGCGTATTCGCGTATTGAAATGAATGAAACCCTTATCTCTGAGTGGCTTCTGGGCCTTGATAAGTGATGACCACCGTGTAAAAAAAAAAAAAAAAAAAAAAGTTTTTGTACTTACAGGTCTCTTTTGTTTTCCCCCCCCCCCTTTTTTTTGTTTCTTTTGCTTGTACGTTTCATAACTCGTCAACAACGCAGTTAATCCAAGATATTTCTTTTGGTGGGAAAAAGTTTGAATAGCAAATCCACGTTCTCCTTTCCTATTGTCCGCGTTTCATACATCCGTCTTTTTAATGAGGGATAAGAAGTCACATCATCCGCGTTCCCATAACATCTTTTTCGCATGAGAGGAAGAAATCGTCATCTCTTTCATAAGGAATAAAGCAGTCACATTCTCTCGCATGAGGGGAAGAAGGTCGCGTCATCCACGTTTCGTGTATCTATATCTCTTTTTCGGATGAGGGGAAGAAATCACCCCTCTCCTCTCACGAGGAAAGAGGCTTCTTAGCAGGTCGGTGACCAAACCAAAAGGAGAGCAACTTCTGCTAGTGTCCACTTAAAAAGGTGGGAAGGGGAAGCGAGATCACCTCGGTCCCCCCTTCCTCTCTGCTTCACAATCCGGTCTAAAAATAGACTTGACAAAATTTTTAGCCAATAAAATCTCTGCAAATCTCTGAATTTCCGGCTGTCTCAGATCTACTTTGATTTGGAGTTTCGAAGGAAGGATAGATTAGTAGGCCTTCGATCAGTTCAAAACAACTACTGCTGTTTAGCTTCCCTTTCGGCATCAAAATATAAAAACAAAAAAAAATGACATCTCTTGTCAGCCTAAAATGAAATATTTGAATTTTTTATTTAAATACATAATCTAATTTAAGGATTATGTCACAAGATATATAGATTAATAAAAATTAAACCTGCATAATTCATTCCACAGTTATATCTTAATTTGCTTTTAGTTTGTATTTATCTGCCACGCCTCTGCGTTCTATTGTCTTCTATAAATTACCTTAATATACACAGTAGATAATGCTTTAAGCAAACTACAAAAACCTCTTATTGTTTTTTTTTTAGATAATTTAAAGAATGTAATGAAGATTTTTTCTAAAATATCATACAATACGGAACTTATCACACCATCAGACTACACTGACGCAAGTATATATGTGTGTCAACTCAGCCCCATATTGCGTGCTGTATCTGAAAAGACACTATGCAACATAAAATATCTGAGATATCTGTGTGTGACATTGCCAAGCTAATCAAAAACCTTGGTTCCAGTAAAGCAACTGGCCCTGATGGCATTCTAATTATAATGCTAAGAAAGCTTCAACCAGAACTAGCTCCCACACTTAAAGCTGTTTAAGCATTGTCTTAATGAGAATTCCTTCCCAACACCCTGGAAGAATTCAGGTGATCTCTCATCTCCCTTTTAGTACAGACCAATAAGTCTCCTGTGTGTCACGAGTAAGTTGCTGGAATTTGTTAAATAGAGAAGTAGTCAACCACCTCAGTAAAACATAACCTTCTTAGTGACATGCAATATGGTTTCCATTCTGTTAGATCTACAGCAGATGTGTTTCAAGTTATATCTCATAGGATTAGTGTATCTCTCAACAGAGGCTTCCTTTCTGGGGCAATTGCTCTTGACAGTTCAAAGGCCTTTATAGGGCATGGCATAAAGGTCTACTTCACAAGATCTCCAGCTAGGGTATAGAAGGAAATGTCTTCTCAATTATTAAATCATTTCTCTCTGATAGGTTCATAAGAGTAATGGTTGATGGGCAGAAATCAGAAGTCCACAGTATTAATGCTCAGGGGTCCATCCTGGGCCCAACTCTCTCCCTGATCTACATCAATGATGTTCCAAATCACATCCTAAGATCATTCACAGACATTTATGCTGACAACACTACCATCTTTGGTAGTACACCAAAGGCCGTAAATATCCAAGTTCTCTGATTCTCTCTCCTCTGATCTTCAGCATGTGGTGCAATGAGGAAAGAGATGGCTGCTTAATTTTAATGCATCTAAAATAAAGATTCTATCTTTACATCAATGCTCTGATCCCCATCTGGCATCAATTGAAATGAATGACTTATCTTGTGGAAGCTCCATGTTTTGACAAGCTTCTGAGTCTGACCTTTACTCCCGATCTGAAATGGAACATGTACATCAAATCTGTTACCATGGTCGCTGGAAGAATGTGGGATCCTATCACTCCAGTACATATCTTACTGCTGATGCAATTCTCTACCTATATAAGAGCCAAGTACATCCAAGGATGGAATACTACTGCTATATCTAAGCAGGAGCTACTAGAATACCTTATCCTGCCATGACAGAGTTCAAAGTAGACTTTGTAGCCTAGTGGTGGATGCCGTTTCCTCTTCCCTGCAAACTCTTTCCCCACAGAAGATACGTTGCGAGCTTATCCCTGCTTTACCATTATTCCATGGCAAGTGCTCGTCTGAGCTCCAATCTATGGTCCTTCCCTCACCAAACTTTCACAAAAAAACACTCGTCTAGTTGAAACTACTATCAATAATTTTCCCCACTCTTTATCTGTGCCTAAACCTAAATGTAGATTCCATGAACAAAGCTTCTTTCTTAGAACTGCACACCTGTGAACTCTTTTCAGTTTTTCCAGCTAACTACAATATGGTCGTCTTCAAGTCCAACGTAAACAAGTTCTTGATGAGCTGTTCCCCTTAAGTAATCCAATTTACCAAATTTTCACTATTAATGATTATTACACCACAAAAACTGGCTTGGATTCTCTACTCACACAGATGCAGCGGACAGCCCAACTCATAGTTTCGCTATATCTCACTCCCTATCACAAATGGTTACGTGTCCAACCCGTTTCCCTGACCAGCAAGAATAACAAGCATCACTTCTAGATCTGTTTTTGATGACAGTTCCCGAGGATTGTACAACAAATGCTGACAGCCCACTCGGGAACGCTGAACATGCAGTGATAATGGTAGAAATTGCCCTAAATTCTAGACCCAAAACTGAAGAGCCAGTGCTCAAAACAACGAGATATTATAAAAAGGCTGATTGGGAAGCCATCAGAGATCTTATCAGAGATGCCCCATGGGGAAATATTTTTTCTCTTCCTGCTGAACAGTGTGCAAATGAGACCACTGAATAGTTCAAAACAGCAATGGAAGCACATGTTCCCATGCGGAAATTTTATAGCAAGCCCCACTCTCCCCAATGGTTTACTTGGACTTGCGCAACTGCCATTGCTCAAAGGCAGCATGCATACCGCAGATTTAACCGACATAAGTCGGTTCAAACAAACAGAAGTATATAGAAGCTAGAAGTAATGTTAAGAAAGAAATAGCGACAGCTAAGAGAGAATTTACTGAAACCACTAAAAAACGCATCAAAGCACAAAAATTAGGAAATCGTGACTTCTGGAAAATCTACAACAGTGCAGTAAATAATGAGCAATCAACAATTCCCCCACTAACCAACAATCACGAGGTTGTTTGCTCAGCAACCGACAAGGCTAACATGTTTGTCAGCCGGTTTGCCTTAAACTCCACACTGGACCCTACCAACCACCCCCTGCCTGACTTTCCTTTGCGGACAGACGCCACGCTAGATGATCTAAAAATCACCCCTGCTCAGGTACACGCTATCATAAAAAACCTTGACACTTCAAAAGCATGTGGACCTGATCTCATCCCAGCTGTGCTATTAAAAAAGTGCTCAGCCGAAGTAGTTCCAGTTCTCTCCAAACTCTACAACAAATGCCTTAATGAATCATGCTTTCCGGGCTGTTGGAAAACTGCTTCTGTGGTACCAATATTCAAGAATTCTGACGAAAGAACTGACCCATCAAATTATCGCCCCATTAGCCTCCTCCCACTTTTCGCCAAAATATTCGAGACCATAATTAACCATGCTCTAGTCCGGCACCTTACAGATGCTAAACTTCTGACTGACAAACAATATGGATTTAGACATGCCCGTTCCACAGCTGACATCCTCACTGTAATCTCTGAACGTATATACCATTCACTGGACAAAGCAGGGGAGGGCAGAGCGGTAGCTCTAGATATATCTAAGGCTTTTGACAGGGTATGGCACAAGGGTCTCCTCAGGAAAATTAAATCATACAGTATCACTGGTAGAATACTTAACATAATTAAATCCTTCTTAGATAAGAGAAAAATCCAGGTTGTCCTTGACAGTCGTATGTCTAAACAGTGTGATATAAATGCGGGAGTGCCTCAGGGGTCAATTCTTGGACCTCTATTGCTCCTAATATTTATTAATGACCTCCCCGACAAAACTGCCTCTGAGATGGGTATATATGCTGATGACACTACACTCTATAACAGGCATGACAGGAAAACAATGAACACATATCTAAAGAAATGGCAAAAACACTAGAGGATGTAGTGGAATGGGGACATAAATGGATGGTCACATTCAATGCTGCCAAGACTAAACTGGTTTCCTTCAATAATTACAAGAAACCTTCTCTGCCACCAATAGAAATGGCCAGTGTCTGAGAGTACATCTTTCAAACTGCTTGGCCTAACGTTCACAGGAAACATGAGTTGGAACAATTATATTGAAAACATTGCCAGGGTCACTGCGAAAAAGGTAGGCTCTCTCTACTGTGCTAGAAAACTGCTGACACCTGAAAGTATCCTGTACCTCTATAAGACCACCATTCGCCCATGTATGGAGTATTGTTGTCACATTTGGGCCGGTGCATCTGCTACTAGTCTCTCGCTCCTAGACAAGGTTAAAAAAAGAGTCGCCAATCTGATAGGCCCTGAACTGGCATCTAAGCTTCAGCCTCTGTCCCATCGACGAAATGTTGCATTCCTCTGCCTGTTCTACAAGTATTTTAATGGTGAATGCTCTGACGAACTGCAGACACTTGTGCCCCCACGACATAGACACCCTTGACAAACCCAACAGGCAGCTAAATCTCACCCCCACACAGTAGAGATCCCTAGATGTAAAAGATCTTTCTACTTCAGTCGTTTCTTCCCCAGAACCGCTAGACTCTGGAATTCTATTTCAAGTTCCTGCTTCCCCAACTGTACTGACATGCAGAAGTTCAAGTGCAACGTGAACCGACATCTTGCTGCCCAAATCCCAACATAGTGCCCCAGTAGTTGCTGCCCCTGATAGTAGCCCCCTACACCAAAGTGGCAATACACCTTGTTTGGGGTGAAAATGTAATTTAAAAAAAAAAAAAAAAAAAAAAAAAACTGTACACTAATTAACCCTTATCCTCGGGTGGCCTCTGGGTCTTGATAAATTGTGACTCCTATGTAAAAAAAAAAAAAAAAAAGCACTCACCCTAGATAGGTTGAACTAGCTTCCTCCAAAGGAGAAAGTGTCAAGAGAATATTAAATTAACAACTCGTTCCCAGTCGCATGTATATTCTGTTCAGGGGAGTTGATGATAATAGCAGTTCTTGCAGGGAGGTGTCACCATCCTCTACATACAGTACCTGGTATTCCTAAATGGTCACCCATCTGATACTGACCAGGACCAATGTTTCTTAAACTTGGCGATCTAATGAGAACTGATGTGTTAATGTGATTAACTGATGAAAGTAAGAACACAATGCAATATTTAAAGTAGCTGAAAAATTTTTTTTAAATAAATATTATATTAATGAAAGACTAGCGAGACCTGTGGAAATTCCACAGGGAACTCATTCATATGTTATGTATTGATGTTAGCATTCTGTAGATGTTTAGTGTAAATGGAGATGCTCTTATATTATTGTAGCTCTTTTGTTAAAACTGCAAAAGTATTTATCTAAACTAACAGGGGCGCCCGACGTAGCACGGTCATAAAGTACGCTTAAATATATTTTAATTCCTGCAGATTTTGTATATATAATCATAGAGTTAATGTCCTATCGATTTTTATATTTTATAAAGTTGTGATTTCAAAAATAAAAAAATATGACTTGGGTGCATCAGCTTGAATTGAAATCGAAACTTATAAAAAAAAAATGTGTGTGTGTATATATATATATATATAAACTGGAGTTCCTTCAACTATAATCGAAACCAAAATTTATGAAGAATTCTTGCTTGATAAAATTATTTATAAAAAATAGATTACTGGAGTGCCATTAGCTATAATTGAAACCAAAACTTATAAAAAATTCTTCGTAAAATTCCTTATTACAAGAAATGGAAATCCATAACAATTAAATGACAGTCACTCGGATGTAAGTGTGACACACCAAATACGCTATTCTATTAAAATTCTATTAAAATTCTATTAATAAAAGATGAATCTGCATTAGAAATCTTCATTTGCTTTAGTTTGTGTCGATCTGTTACATTTTTGTATTGTATTGCCTTCTATAAATACCTGTATATACACACTAGACAATGCTTCAAGCAAACTATATTAACCTCTTATTGTTTTTATATTTTACTAGACTACCCGTGACCCGTTGGGTCAGTATGTTATATTAGCTATGGAATTCATGTATGAGCATGACACTTGTGACGTAAAGAAAATATTTTTTTTTTTTTTTACATAACAGAAACATTTCTATGAAAGTTTATTAAAATGAAAAATCACGGACGGATCACTCAAACAAGAAAAAGAAAATCCTCCCTATTCGTGTAAAGTTACCTGTTTTTCCGAATAATCACTCAAAAAAATCAAACATTAAACATGATTTTCCTACGAATTGAACGCCGACGAAAGTCATTTAGCAGCAAAAACGCATATGAATCTACGGATGAGAAATATAAGAATGAAAAACCCATATTGGAATCCTTCAACCAAGTTATAGAAACTTAAAATCTAAAAAAAAGATAATTAATAAAACCTGAAGCAAAAAATAAAACCTAAATAAATAAAATAAAACTAATATTGAAACAGATTAGTAAATGTGTCAAAAAAAAAATCACCGTTCTCACAACTATTTTATATCTAGAAATGTAAACAAAAAATAAAAAAGGAAGGAAGGAAAAGGGACGGATAGAGAGTAATAGTAGTCTTGGCTTTACAGCAATTGTTCTTATGTTTGTGAACAGGTTAAAGTTGTTTAGTTGTAATAAAAAATAGATGCAAAACACCCCCACTCTTCCCATGTTAAATAATAATTTCGAAATAACATTAATATTTCAGTGCGCAGGTCAAAATCTGCAAAAGAAGCGATTTGTGTTTATTTGCTTATGTTGTTATGGGTTAATGTTTATGCGCGCATGCGCAACCGGATGTCATAAACCGGCGGAAAGTGGGGTACATCATTCGTTACAAGGTCATTTGAGTTTTATAATTATATAGCGTCAAACTTTTTTTCCACAAGATCTTTATATAAATAGACTAAAAAAAACAAACACAAATTATGGTCACTGGGTTTTCTAATTAATATAAAGTTAGGTATGAGTATGTATTTCTATGAAGAGAATTCATTTCTAAACTAATTAACTGTTTGGTATGAATTTTGGAACACAGCTGCTAATGGGTAATATAAGCTATATGTTTTGTTTTTATTTAGTTTTATAGAAAATTAGCAAGGTGACCTGACATTTCCCAGGACTGAATGATGATTAACAAATGTTCCCCATTTTTAATATTTTATTGTCATCAAAATCCGTGAAATTATTTTTTCAATCAAATCAGTTTATTGCCTGTTCTAGTTGTGGACCCAACACATTACACCGGTCTCCCCACAGTTACTTCGTCCACAATACATTGTAGTTTACATTTCACTGTAGAGAACCCATGATTAATTTTATAAAATTATTTTTCTGTAATGGCTTGAATTAAAGTTTAAAATGCAAAAGTCAAGTATCATGGTTCAATTGTTCTCTAAGCAGAAACGTTCATTTCGAATGTCTTTGTCTATTCAAAAAAACCTCCTGTTTATTTTATAAGCCGGGCCCTTCTGCTTGTGAGGTAATAAAACTTCAAATTTACTTTTGATGTTACGCTGTATGAAAGTGGTAACTCATCAAAATCAGACTGTTCTTTCTTTAATCGGATTTTTGCAATTATCGATTTTTGATACTTATCGGAGGCATTCTGAGACTAAACCCATTTAAGAACACTCCCAGACATATAAAATAGATCTGTGTGAAATTTTTAAAAATTCAGTGCAACCGTTTGGGAGTCCATAGGGAATAAACACATAAGGTGCTTTTTATATATAAGTAACAAGGATGGGGGGGGGGGACCCTTTGTAAAAATTCAGAAATCACCGTGGGTTGTAAAATTTTAGCAACAAGTTTTAGATATCAATTCATATCCCTTAAATTGCACTTTCTTTGAATTGTTGTATCGGGTTTTTTTAAGGGGGCATAATATAGACATAACTTTTTTTAAGGGGCATAATATAGACATAACTTTTTTTAAGGGGCATAATATAGACATACCATTTTTTAAGGGGCATAATATAGACATACCATTTTTTAAGGGGCATAATATAGACATACCATTTTTTAAGGGGGCATAATATAGACATACCATTTTTTAAGGGGGCATAATATAGACATAACTTTTTTTAAGGGGGCATAATATAGACATAACTTTTTTTAAGGGGGCATAATATAGACATAACTTTTTTTAAGGGGCATAATATAGACATAACTTTTTTTAAGAGGGCATAATATAGACATAACTTTTTTTAAGGGGGCATAATATAGACATAACTTTTTTTAAGGGGGCATAATATAGACATAACTTTTTTTAAGGGGGCATAATATAGACATAACTTTTTTTAAGGGGGCATAATATAGACATAACTTTTTTTAAGGGGGCATAATATAGACATAACTTTTTTTAAGGGGCATAATATAGACATAACTTTTTTTAAGGGGCATAATATAGACATAACTTTTTTTAAGGGGCATAATATAGACATACCATTTTTTAAGGGGCATAATATAGACATAACTTTTTTAAGGGGGCATAATATAGACATAACTTTTTTTAAGGGGGCATAATATAGACATAACTTTTTTTAAGGGGCATAATATAGACATAACTTTTTTTAAGGGGCATAATATAGACATAACTTTTTTTAAGGGGCATAATATAGACATAACTTTTTTTAAGGGGCATAATATAGACATAACTTTTTTTAAGGGGCATAATATAGACATAACTTTTTTTAAGGGGCATAATATAGACATAACCTTTTTTAAGGGGCATAATATAGACATACTATTTTTTAAGGGGGCATAATATAGACATAACTTTTTTAAGGGGGCATAATATAGACATAACTTTTTTTAAGGGGCATAATATAGACATAACATTTTTTAAGGGGCATAATATAGACATAACTTTTTTTAAGGGGGCATAATATAGACATAACTTTTTTTAGGGGGCATAATATAGACATAACTTCCCAATTGAAAATTTTAAAATATTCAGATTGAATTTCATCCATAATAATTAGATAGCAACGTTTTTTTTTAATTTCAACTTAGTCGCAAGATCTCTTAAGCTTAAGCATTAAATTCTAGAATCAGAATAATCTAATGGATTTTTTTCAAAGTTGAAAACATGCTTGGACAGAGTGCTTTCCCTTGAACTGGAAAGAAAATAACATCCGGGTCTTTCACACATGCAGTGAAAGACGCCATCAATATAGCAGTGAAGCGCATGTGTACATACAATAATAAATCAGTTTTAATTATTCCCTTGAGCTTTGTTTGTTCATTACAAGGATTCTAGACATAAGGTTTAGTAGCACCATATCTTGATTTTTTTTGTAAGAGGATACATTTTTTATTTTTATTGTAAGGGGATTTTTTTTCTAAGAGGATTCGGAAGTGGTGCAAAACTGGGATGGGTAGTTTTCTAGTTTTGTATAAACGAAACGAAGAAAAAATAAACTTACTCATAGATTAAATTATTTTCCCTGCGGACAAGTTCGTTCTTTTCATTGATGATATGAAACCATTCAACCATGTAAGCTTCCTCATCTTCAGTTGCTAAAGAAAGGATTTAAAAAATTGAATCAGACAAGAATAAATTGTAAAAGAAATTCAGTATTACAAAACGAAAAATAAACTGCAAAAAAAAAATAAAAATAAAAATAAAGCAGAAAAATAAAGCATAGAAAAAAACAAAACAAAAAAATATTTGTAATATTCATTTTTTTTTTTTTCCATAATTCAAATAAAAATTAAAATAGTATTAAAAAATATTTATAATATTAGAATAAAACCAAAACCAACAAAAATAAAATTAAAAAGATTTTTAAAAATTCAGCCTTGAGAGTTGCAGCAGATTTGGGGTGAGGTCATGTTAAACATCCTTCATCAGAGAAGGATGCTGTAGTTTGCTTGAAGCATTGTGCGTAGTGTGTAAGAAGTTGAATACTTTTTGTAAGCGATGGTGACAATGCAGTTTGATTGAAGACATTGATATAAGATAATGGTAAATTGATGGAATGACAATACTGAAGAATTCAATTTTTTACCAACAGTATTCTGAATCAAAATGATACAGAATGGTGTCATATTGTTTTTAGTAATTTCTTTTGAAAATTTACAGTGTATACTCCTTTTTCATATTCACATCTCAATTAGATTCAGCGAGTATTTTCGCATAGAAGCCTTGAGCCAGAATCGAGGAAATTATGAGAAGAGAACTTCATTTAAACCAGACAATCAAGAGTTACGATCTTTGTGGGCTCCTTGGAAAAGTTTGCTAAACAACAGCCATAATGTGTTTTTTTTTTAAAGCAGCAACAGCTGCAACATACTGCTTTATCGATCAAAGTCAAAATTAAGAAATTATATATTTAATATATATATATATATATATATATATATATACACACACACAGCAAATCACGGGTCGTCTATTTTCTGTAATCCTTTTATTTCATTATTTACGAAGTCATATAGAATTTTCCTGATATCTTCCACCCATTCTAGTGGATGATTTCGTTCTTTTCTGATGTCATAATTATAAGAAATATTGACCCAACAGATCATGCATGGTTTACTTTGATTATAAAACTATTTTGTACAATTTATCAACAGTAAATTACAAGTTTACTTTTAAATAGATTTTCCATCCTAACAAACGTTTTCTTAAATTTTTGTACAAAAAAAATGGTGATATTTCAACAGATCCTATTCTACAATTGAATCGGTTTCGACTTTAGTCCATTTAGAACAACAGTTCCTAATTTCTATCTCCTCAACCACTAGAAAACATTTGATAAGTTCTTGTACCTTTACAATAGTAATATCTGGTTTGAAGATGACAAAAGCGAATATAAACTCAATTTACTTAAACTCATTTTTAATATAAAAAAATTAAACAATTTGATATACAATTAAATTACGATTTTACTGACTTTTTTCTTCCGGCTTTTCTTTTATTTATATCATTGTTTTTTTTTTTTTTCTGATGGCAATATGCATGTCTCCAAGCAATTTTGTCTTGATTGCCAAAACAGAATCCTGACTTATATATGCTTTCAGAAATGAGATAAGAACATTGAGTGTGCAAACTTTAAAATAATCCTGAGCAATAGATGCCTTTCATGAATTCAATTGCCTACGTTGATCAAATGCTGTGCATTCACAATTAATCAAAATGGCTGCTCTATTAAAAAAAAAAAAAAAAAAAAAAACAGCAAAAAATTATACATGTATACTGTAAATTTTAAGTCCTTAAACTAAATTTTTGCACTTTCTTAAACATTGTCCAATGCGCCCAGAGGACGCATGCATCCTCGGTTGACAATGTCATAACATGACCTCCAGATGTTTTACAAGTGTTGCCATCTAGAAAAGGGAGATAATAAATTCATTAATACTCACCTGTACTTTTTCTAAAAAGGAAACAAAATGGAAGATAAAAACAGAATAATATTTTTTTAAATATGTCAACGTTTTATATAAATTAAATATATTAATATTTTCTTGAAAATCACTTTAATACAAGAATGGCAAGATCAGGAATCACAATTTTTTAGGAATTCAAATTATCACAAGAAAAGAAAACCTGAATAAAATATAAATAATCATTAAAAAAAAAAAGAAATGTGTTTCACTTCATCATGTAGTTGTCCAGTAACTTTTTTCTTTTAGTATTTTTTTATTTATTTTTTGGCGATCTTGTGTATTTACCAAACCAAGTGATTTCTGGTTTTGAAACAAGTCAGAAGTGAACAGTATTACTTAATCTGAAAACCCTGATGAAAATCTAGGTCAATACATAATACACAGAAACTGATTATTTTCATTGAAATGTGTTTATTAAATTAAATGGGAAAAAAATGAATGTATATTTCCTTTACATAGTTAAAAATATTAATTTTTACAATAAATTAAATTAAGCACAATGAAAAGAAAGTGTGCATTTGTCCAAAAATAATTTACCTACATAATAAATATGAATGCTTATTTAACATAATATAAAGACCCTCGCTATATATTAAGCGATACTTTACTTCCGGTGAGTTTTAAAACTAAAAAATTGGTTGGATCAGTAAATACGCAGAATCACCATTTTATTTTTTTTTACATTCATTCACTCCAAAGAAGACATATTGCTAGCAAGACATCTATGATGAGGGGATAGATTTATAAGTTGGCAGACCTCAATCAAAGGTAGCATTAAGAAAAGCTGCGCTATCAACAATTGTATAATGTCAAGATAACTGTAGTGCACTTATCGGACTTTTTAGAGACACGATCTGATAAATCCTTGGCTAAAAGTCTACTTGTATGAATGTTAGTTCTTAACAGTCAACAAACACCCACTTTGTCCAACCCACTATCCAAAAATAATATGCAAAGTTCACCCAACTTCAGGGTTCTTATTACAGATCAGTGGCATGCAGATGGAGGCGTGTGTGTGATAGTCCCAAGCATCTAAATTAAGAAGGGAAGACATCCAATCATTTTCAAACTATGTCCCTTTTTCATAATATTTCACAGTAGTCTTTGGGGTCATACAATCAAATAGCTGACCTGGGCATTACCAGACTGCTGTACATCAATTTTTGAGATAGAAACAAGAAAACAGAATGTGCAACCAAAGGGTATATTTATATAACATATGGTTATATAACATGTGGTTATATAACATATGGTTATATAACATGTTGGTAAAATTTAAACTTGGAGAAAAGTAGTCAGCACTAAACTATCTGACGCATTCGAATCACAATTTTTTGTTGTCACAAACAAAAAAGTAAAGGGGATGAAAGTGAAATTTTAATGGGTCATTAATTAATCATCAATTAATCTTAATGTAGGTCATCAGAGCATCCACCATTAAAATACTCGTAAAACGGGCAGTGGAATGCAACGGATAGTGTGGGACCTGTTAGGAACTTGTATTAATCATATCTACCTCATATGTTTCCTTTAAGTTTTTTTGTAGTTGGTTAAGGCAAACTTTTAATAAGTGTATATGTGCAAATTGTCCCCCCCTCAAAAAAAAAAAAAAAAAAAAAAAAAAAAAAAAAAAAAAAAAACGTACAAAATACTTTTGGCATCGACCCCCCCCCAACCATAGATTGCCTATTTTTATAGAACAATATCCAGTATTCCTATTCTCTAACTGTATTACATTGCTTTTTAGTCGACCGCTGCTTGTTTAACATATATGCTATTATTACTTCATTTTCATCTGTGAGCGCTCTTTCTTTGTTCATCAACTTAATATCTTTGAGTACTACAAACATAATACGAATGGAGGGGAAACTATATTCCTTTTGGAAGAGTTACAAAAAACTTGTTCTAAATAGTTAATTTTTTTTGTTTGTTTTTTGAATTATTATTTGATTCATTTATTTTTGCTTAGCAGGAGTGCAGAACTATTTGGCATAACATCCAAGCAACATTTATTTTATTTAGCATGAAAAACCTGTAAATCTTGTCAGATCAGGCATCTAGGACACAGAGACTCCAAAACCTGTGTTCTACATAGTCTCTCAGTTATCTTGAGTCAATCTGTTATTGAATCAAGAATTTGTAGAAGAGCATGCTAGCAGAGGTGTAAAAATACATGGTATGGTATCAAGGCATGGGGTTACTGTATTTGGAGTGATGTTCATCAACTTACTTAATCTTTAACTGCCTTCAATGTGGCTACATTTGACATAATGGAGATTAATGATATTTTTCAATTAATTATTTTAATTTAGTTTAGGCATATTCGATGCTGTAAACTAATGATTCAAAAAGACATTTTAAAAACAAATATTAATCCTTTGAAATATTAGGCCTGAAAGAAGAGAAAAAAATAACAACTTTAATGATATCAAATAAAAAAAAATATTTCCTGTGCATCAAACGAGTCTCTAATACCAAATAGGGCATAACAATCATACTAGTGTAGGAAGAAGCACATTATTAGCTTGCATAGTCTTGTGTGTGTGTGGTTGTTATGAATTTTATCTCAATTCGAAAAATCAGGTAAAACGCCAAACTAGTACAGATAAAAATCATCTGGAAAACTTGTATCAAAATGAGAGGAAAATAAATTAACTAATTCTACTAGTAACAAGGCAAAGAATTGGGAAAGATTCTAAAAATTTCCGTAGAGAAAAATTTAAGGAAAGAAAATGGAAAAAAAAAACAAAAAAAAAAACAGGAGGAAAAGAAAAACTGGGATAAAATAAGCAAAAAAGGCACGTTTTGAGGTTGCAAATGGATAAAAATAAATGCAAAAATTTTAATAGCAAAATTTCACTGCAGCTGTAGAAAACAAAATATATATAAAAACAAGTATTTAACAATTATTTTAATATTTATTATTTTATATTTAAATATGTAACAAAGTTGTATGAGCGACACGTTTCGAAAAATTGAAAAGAACAAACTGCTCAAATCCCATCGCATGTTTGACATTTTACATTGCAATCTAATTCGCACAGACACTCAAATAGTTTTGTGTTGATTTTTAGTTTAAAGGGAGATAATAGAGGAACAGTTGGCTAACAATATGGTGAAATATTCGAGACATGGAAATACATTAAGGGAATAACTAGAACTGAAATCTAAGCAAGAATAACAATTCTGATGACAATAAGAAAATTGTATATGTTGAAAATAAAAATCAATGTGTATGCAAATTTACTTACAAAAAATCTGATCAGTGGCGACACATCACCCAAAGAATAATATACAACAATCTGATTCTGTTCTTTGTTTGAATGTGTGAAAATGATAATCTATGTACGAACAGGAAATGTCTTAGCTTATTATTATTATTATATAAATTTAAAAAGAAAAAAAAATATCACAATAATCAATGCGTTTATGGTCTATTTAAAAGAAAACTCAACAATTATGAAGTACTAACAGATTAAACACTGATTGGAAGACATCTGAAGTTTGCTTTCATTTTGTTTTTAGGCAACAAATAAAAATGACCAAATTAACTTCTACAGTTTTAGGGCAAAAAAAAAAAAAAAAACTTAAAAGGTATTTTCATAAAAGATATGGTTTGGTTGTTTTTTGTTTTTTTTTACAACTAGCAAACCTTTTGGGTTATTTAATGTTGAATCTAGTAATTTTGGAAAAGGTTTTATGCTTCAAATTCTTTATATCTTTAAATATCTTTTTCATGGTGTTTAGTTTTTTTTTGTTTTAAGAAAATTGTTATTTATGACTATGTTTAGTTTGGTTGTTTTGTAGGGGAAATTTGTTGTTTTTGGCTTTGCAAAACATGATTGAGTTTTGCAAAGACAAAAACATTTGGTGCATTTTAGGTTAGAAAAGTAAGATTAATGAAATACTTGATAAAATGGCAAAGGAGTTGACGCAATAAATGGTAAATAAAATGTGGGAAAAGGTTTACGATTTTAAATCATTTTAAAGCAATACTTACAGTCCAAATCATATTTACCCAATTCCAAAGCAAAGTCTGTAGACTCATAAGGAAGTTCATCAGAGAACTCTAATGAATCTAAAGAAGGACACGAGGCAGTTCTTTAATATTTACAACGTAAAATAAAATCTTACTGCTTGAATCCATTGACAATAAAACTTTTTAAGTTGTTTATTTTTTTTACACAACTAATAATGCTACCATTTTCTTTATTTCAAAACTAATGACAACCAATTTTCAAATTTTCCTTTGTAAGCAATTTCTTAGCTGTTTAATCCGATCCCTTATATATACGTATTATTTTGTATTATTTACTACTTAGAAGTATATATGTATTAGTTTGAGTTTTTGTTCTCATCTTGAGTTATTGTGCACACTGCACAGAATAAAAAATACACTAATCACATATGTGTGTGTGTGATTAGTGTATTTTTTATTCTGTGAAGAGTGCAAAATTTCCGCATGTAGTATACAGACGTTATATTACTGATGTCTTCAGTAATTTCTTATTCTTTATTTCTTCATCATCATCGTAATCAGTGGCCCTGCAATTTAACAGTGTTGGCGATCACGGCTCTCCAATGCGGGCAGCTATCCATACCCAAAACAACTCCTTTCGACAAGAATCCTATCCAATAAATTAAATTACCCATCAAAGTGTGTCTTGGTCGACCTTAGTTTTTTTGTATCCTTATATCTTATTATGAATAATTATTAAGTTGAGGCCAAAGAGTACATTATAAAGTCTGTTCCCACTAATATTTGTATATATTTTGTATTTGAAAAAACGTTAAATGAAAACGTTTTATTATTAAGTAAAAAAAACTTAAATTTTTAAGACAAAATAATTTTTTTTTACCTTAAATCTTTGAAGAATAAACATTTTGGGGTTTGGCTAAGAATGAAGTGTTGCATATTATTAACATTTTTCATCACAACTAATCACACAATTTCTTTAAATCTGCCATTATTATGGAGTAAATACAAATGGCTGACATGGCATATATCAAAGCAATGCTACACGCTGTAATAAAGACCAATGAGCACTTATTTGCATATAAATCCATCCAGTCACACAGAAGTTAGCAAGTAAAAAAGTGTGCCTTTTTTTAAAAAAAAAAGGCACCAAACGAAACCGTAGTAATAGCAACAAAGAGAGCAAATAACAAATTAGACAACGTCTACATATTATTGAGATGAGTATTATTTATTTTGTTGCAGACTATTATTCTCATCTTTTCTTAGTTATTTAGCTCTACTGACATATCGAGCACTTCTAATCCTTGTTTCTTTTTGTTTTCTTTACTAAATATACCTTTCAATATATATATATATATATATATATATATATAATGAACAGAAATGCACAAATAAATAGTTTTATAACATTTATTTATTGATTTATAATGTTCCCAGAGTTTGGTCAACAATGAGATGGCATACGATCATTTCAGAGACTACTTAGAATTATTACGTTCTTATCTTTTATATATGTGCATTCAAAATTGTCTCATCAGTGCCATATATATATATATATATATATATATATGCATGTGTGTGTGTGAATGTGTGTGCAACATTTCGGCCAACTATTCCTCTGGCCTTCATTACCACCTGACGAAGGCCAGAGGAATAGTTGGCCGAAACGTTGTGAAACAACAACTAAGAAAAGATAAGAATAATAGTCCGCAATAAAATAAATTAATGTCTATCGCATTAAATGAATTTAGAATGAGACCCTTTATCTACAAAAAGTTAACAGTGAGTTTTTTTTTGTCTTTATAAATTAGCTGTCACAAAAAAAAGTATCGATTTCTTGATTGACGTATTTGACTTTCTCTTATTCACTATCATTACATATCTCCTTTTTTTCACGTAGGTAATTGGCCACCTTTACTATGACATAAAATAAATCAATGAATTTGAGTACATATTGACATGCTGCAAACTAATTTGTAAGAAAGACAACTATTCTTTCATGGTTCATAGGGGAAGCAGATAATCCTATATAATAGAAACAAAACCACTGCAAGATTAAATAATTATGACTTTATAAAATAATGTTATGACATTTGGAAAAAAAACATTCACAGATTTTATTTTCGTGATTATCGTATTAGGTTGATGCAAAAATATCATTTTCTCACATGTTACTTTTATAGGATTTCTGAATTCATTGATAGATATATATGTTATATATATATATATATATATATATATATATAACATATATATATATATATGTTACATATATAATTTTGAAGGACGTTTTTCGCTCTATCAAAGCGTGTTATTCGTTACCGCTCTCAAACTCTTCATTTTTTTGTAGGCTTTTGGACAGCATGGACAAAATTCAAATCCGCACGACTTTTTTTTTCCAGTTCAAACTAGGTCAAAAAGCTACTGAAATAGCTTGTGATATCAATGATGTCTTTGGTCCAGGAATGTGTGGCACAATGGTGGTTCAAAAAATTTCGCAGTGGTGACAAAGATGAAGACAATCGCAGCCGGCCGACTGTGATTGATAACGAACATTTGAAAGCCTTTATTGAAACCAATCCTTGCAAAACCACATAAGAAGTTGCTGTTGAACTCGAGGTCAGCCACTCAACAATCATTCGCCATTTAAAGTAAATAGGGAAGTCAAAAAAGTTGGATAAATGGGTGCCGCATGAATTGAACGATAATAAAAAAATTGTTGTTTTAAGGTGTATTCTATGCTCCTTCTGTGAAACAAAAAATGACCCATTTCTTTAGTGGATTGTGGTGCGTGCTGAGAAGTGGATCCTCCGTGACAACCGGCGATGTTCGGCACAGTGGTTCGATGCCGGAGAAGACCCACAATACTTCTCAAAGCCAAAATTGCACCAAAAAAGGTTATGATGACTGTTTGGTGGTCTGCAACCGGTCTCATTCCTCACAGCTTCTTGAATCCAGGCGAAATGATTATGGCGGAGAAGTATTGCCAACAAATTAATGAAATGCACCAGAAGCTCCACCGCATGTGCTCAAGATTGGTCAATATGAAGGGACCAATTCTTAATGACAACGCTCGCCCGACTCGACTGATCCCGCAGAAGCTGAATGAATTGAGCTATGAGACTGCCTCATTCACCATATTCACAGAATCTCTCACCCACCGATTATCACTTTTTCAAGCATCTTGACAACTTCCTGCACGAAAAATGCTTCAAAAGCCGAGATGATGCTGAATTGACCTTCAATGACTTCATCGTTTCCAGAACTCCGGATTTCTATGCTAATCGGATAAATAAACTTGTTTTTTGTTGGCAAAAATGTTATGCAGATATTTTCTTCAATGTAAGAATACACTTGTGGGAGATGATCTATCGATTTTAATTTTACTATTAGTTTAAAATCAATCAATATTATTACTACTAGCAGTGGAAGATTTTGCTTTAACGGAAATCAAATAGAACTCGACAAAGGAATCGTTTTTGGCGTCGGTAAATAGGCGCAAAATTTTTTGATACCAATAAGTTCCAATTTCTGATTCTAATTAATTTATACCAAAATAAGTTTCTGCGTGTTTAAAAGAAGACGATATATTATGCAAACCTTGTAAGAATAGGGATGTGTCATCAGAAAAGCAAACTAAATATCAAGAAATTTTACAGACTTTTTAAGAAGCAACAAATGAGCACGTGCACACTACGAATTCAAATGAAAATGTTTTCGTAGTTTTATATTTTGGATGCAAGTCCAGAATTTAGCATAATTAAAAAACAAAAAATACAGAAAGATCTTTATGATGTACATAAAAGTCACAGAACGAAAATATCATGTTCCAAAAATCACATAACTTGATCAAATATTTTTATTTGGTTTTTACAAAGAAAATATTATTACGATTTTAACAAGTGATGAATTTTAAATATGGCAGACTGAAAAACATCATTCTCACTCCCTCATAATTTGATTTTGGAAGAGATTATCGTCAAAAGTTGAGCTGTTTTGGGCTATGGATAGCTGCCCGCACTAGAGAGTGGTGGTCACCAACACTTCAAAAAATTTTTAAATAAAAAAAAAATATATTTTGGATCAATTTATGTGATTTTTAGAATATGAAATTTTCATTCTATCACAGGTACGTACATCATAAAGAAATTTATCTATTTTTGATTTTTAACAGGTTGATTCTGGACTTGCTACTTATTTTGTCGACGTTATGTTAAATAATTAGATGAAGGAAATTAATATTTAATATTGTAGAAATAGTGTATTCATACAATTGACGAAAGAATTTAATGAAGCTAAGTTTTTAATTATTAGCCATTTACAGAAATATCAATACACTTCTCTCTCGAGTTCAGTTCTAAAGCAAAAGCATTTCAGCCGAGAATGATATAACATTTTACAAAAAATTTGTAAAATAATTTTTCAAGATTTCGATTCAACAAATTATGGAATAATAATCATCAAAGTACACATTTAAGAGATAATTTATTATGGTATCGTTTAGTTTTTGTGCTGACAAATTATAATTCATATCAAATATCCAATCATCTGTGCAGAGTTTTATTGATCTTATTCTTTTAACTCCCTTATATATTTTGTTTTTTTATTATTTCGACCTCGAGTGTATTACATTAAATCATTACAAGTTGTTTTAATAGACAGGATAAAGATTTTCCATCTATATCATCAGATGATTCAAGTTAACTAATTTTTTTTAACTTGAATCATCTGATGATATAGACGGATAACCTTCATCCCGTCTATTAAAAGAACTTGTTATGATTACAGTTAATACACTAGAGGTTGAAATAATAAAAAACATATTTGGTTCTACTAACGTATCGAGCACTTTCTTTCCTTGTTTTTTTTTTTATTTACCGAATATACAACTACTTAATTTACTCACATAAAATTAATATACGAAAGTACAGATTTATGCGTAAACTTTATGCGTACAGATTTATGCGTAAACGAAAGTACAGATTTATGCGTATTTACTTCAAAAGTGCTCAATACGTAGGTAGAGCTAGTTAGTAAGTTATGTAAAATGTATATGGCGATTAAGCTACACTGAATATTTCGCATTTCATCCACTCTAGGATTCTTATGAAGAATCCTAGAGTGGATGAAACGCGGAATATTCAGTGTAGCTTAATCGCCATATATATTTTATAACTTTATATATATATATATATAAATAAAATGAATAGAAATGCACAAATAAATAGTTTTATAACATTTTTTTTATTGATTTATAATGTTCCTAGAGTTTGGTCAACAATGAGATGGCATACGATCATTTCAAAGACTACTTAGAATTATTACGTTCTTATCTTTTATATATGTGCATTCCAAATTGTCTCATCAGTGTCATATATACAGTCCTGGTCAAAATCATAAGACCACTTAAGAAAGTAAGCGTTTACGCATATTATCGAATTTTTAATCAAACAAATGGTTGAAATCATTGCCAAAATGGAAAATATGATGGAAAATAAAATGAAATCTTAACCCTGATCTAATAATTATTTAAAAAAAACAAACATTTTCACCTGGTCAAAATGATAAGACCACTGATAATTTATCTAACAAAAGGCAATTATAAATTACTAAAAAGGGTCTCAGCATTTAGTATAGCCTCCATTATTATGAATTACTTCAAAAATTCTCTTCGGCATGCTTGCGACTAAGTTTTTTATCAGTTGCGAAGGAATTTTATCCCATGTAATGAAAACTGAATCAGAAAGTTCCTTTATCAAATCATACTGGGTCCCATCCTTGAACACTTCTTTGGCCATCCATCCCCAAAGATTTTCAATGGGATTGAGGTCCGGAGAACATGCTGGATGATCTAACAATTCTATATTATTTGAAGAAAAGTATTCTCGTGCTTCTCGAGAAGTGTGTATCGCAGCGTTGTCTTGCTGGAAAATCCAATTTCTTCCACACAAACGTGGACTTTCAGTCCTGATAGAAGTATTTTCAAGCATCGAAATGTACTTAAATGATGTTTGCCGGCCTTTCACTACTTGCAACTTTAGGGTCCCAGCTGACAAGAAAGCACCCCAGATCATTAAAGACCTTCCTCCACTATGCCGAGTTGAAAAAGTCTCTTTGGGCAAATTTTTATCATGCCAATAGTGTTGAAATCCATCTGGACCATCTAGATTAAGCTTTTTCTCATTGGAGAAAATTACATTTCCCACTTCTCTTCATCCCAAGTCTGGTATTTGGCAGCATATTTAAGTCAGTTAGTTTTGTGCTGTTCAAGAAGACATGGTTTCTGCAATCGCTTTAAATGATTGAAACCCTTCATTTTCAGATGCATTCTGATGGTTTTAGGATTACATTCTGCTGCTGTTTGGCTTTTCAATCGACTTGAGCTCATACTGGAGTTTTTTTTTAACTTCTGATACGGCGATCCAGTGATGGGGTTATTTTTTTTGGTCGACCTGGACTCTTTTTGTGCCCATATTGGTCTGGATTTCTTTAAAAATTTGTGATGACCATTTTGCTACGATTCACTTTGTTTGCAATGGATCTATGAGAGTCCACCCCTATTAAGCTCAAAGATCCTTCCTCTCTCAAACTCTGATGATGGTTTCCCTTTTTTCATTTATAATTTAGTAAGATGTTTTTTATCCACTAACAAGTTGCTTTTAGTAACATAGAAAGCTTTTCGTATTGATTTTTTCAAAACTAGCCGATTTTATTAAAGTGGTCTTATTCATTTTGACCAGGTGAAAATGTTTGTTTTTTAAAAAATAATTATTAGATCAGGGTTAAGGTTTCGAATGAAGCAGATTTCATTTTCTTCCATCATATTTTCCCTTTTGGCAATGGTTTCAATCATTTGTTTGATTAAAAATTCGATAATATGTGTAAACGCTTACTTTCTTAAGTGGTCTTATGATTTTGACCAGGACTATGTGTGTGTGTGTGTGTGTGTGTGCAAGTAAAATTGGGAGAGTTTGTTAGTTGCATGAACTATGTAAATTGTTCGAAATAATGTTTTTAGATGAGTATCTGATGAGTAAGGGACTAAAAATGCAGCAAACACATAATTTTTGCCAACTTTTGGAAACAAATTACCAAGAGAAAAAACTTGATCTTGAATTTTGCGAATTATTATATATATATATATATATATATATATTACACACACATAATAGTGTACATATTTTGTCAAAAATGATACAAAACATGTTTGATCAATGTTCCCCATAATTTATGAAATTAAAGAATTATGTTAGTAATATAATTTTTCATATATAAATCATCGATGACCTAAAGAAAATAATAAATAGCCACTTTTGACTTTATTTAGAGTAGAGGATGTGTGTGCTATTTTTTTTTTAATTAATTTCCAGCATTTCAGCTATTTGCTTTGTCGCTCGGTTTTATCAAACCAAGGGGTAAGGCTATAAAAAAAAAATTGGAACATTTTCTACTCTCTAACTTATAAAACCCATGTGTATTTATTTATATGTAAATAAATATAAATCTGTTCGTCACATAAAAGTTAGGAAGTAAAAAGCACGCCATTGTTTTTTCTCCTAGACACTGGACGAAACGATTTCCAATGGTGAAGGGAAGCAAAAAAGCAAATAGCAAGTTAAACAATGATCACTGCCTGAAATGAATTCAGAAAGAAAGCCTCCATTTTAAAGAAAATATTAATTATTAGTGTTTTTTTTTTATTTAGGTTATCAGAAATGATATAAATTATTTATAAAAACTTAACTTGCTAACATTTTTATGATCTTCTATTTATATATGTATGAACACTAAAGAAGCACCCCCTCCATTTTTAACGGAGTGTGTATACTAGTATTTAGGTACTTCTACAGGATAAGGACCGTTCCATCATTGAAATTTTCCGAGCAGTTTACATAAAACATCAAAAGGTGCTGAAAAAACTCAGCCAATGAAATTGCAGCAGCCAAAGTCATTTTAAGAAAACCTTTGTTATCATTAGTTTATTATGAAAAGAAAACTAAATATTTATCTTGATCTGAAAAAAAAAATCATAGAAAAATAAAATTTTTATCTGTTATTCAAAAAATAAATATTTATTAATGAAACTTACCTTACAATGAGTGGTTTTTTTTGTTTGTTTGTTAATTTGAGTTTTAATTCTTTTAAAGTTTTGTAAAAACTATAATAATTATTCAATGTATTTTCTTCATAACACAAAAGGAATATTGTTTGTATTTTTTAATTAATTTTTATTAGAAAAAAAAATTTCAGCATTTGAAAAAAAAAAAAAAAAAATCACAACTATTATTCAGCATCTTCCAGCGTTTTATTTAAACTACTTGGAAAATTTGGATGAAAGCACTGTCCGTATTCTGCAGAAGTACCAGTATGTATAGTATTTAATAAATTAAAAACACATTTCTAAATCTGTCAAAAATATAAATTTCAGTAGACAAAAGGAAATACTACTCAAGTATCGCAATAACATGCAGAAGAGAGTATAAAGATGCAGAGATAAAGTGCACATATAAATCGACATGCAAACCTGTGGAGATAGTTTACTTTCTATACAGAAAAGAATAGAACGCTTTAAGACCAAACGATTTTGGATTCATAAAAAATGGTCAATACAATAATTTAACAGCTTTGCCAGTTAACTACAAATAACTTTAACCATGATCATCGTGACCTGCTGCATCACAGAATAAAGTAAAACAACTATTGCTAACCAACAGATGACTTATTATGAAGGATAGTCGTTTTCTGTTTCTATTCCTATTCTCAAAGAAATTGCCTAAGAATTTAGAAAACTGGTCCACAAGTTACAGTATTTTCTAATATTGAGAGAATTATTTTACATTCGGACATGTAGAATTAAAAAAGATTCTTTTTTTTGTCGGGAAAATATTTTAGTTCCATATTTTTTAAAAAGTGTATCAAATTAAAAATGCACTCATTTTCAAATAATTTTTAAAGGTGATTTTTTTTTTTTCTCAATTTTTTTTGTAGAAAATCATCCATTTATTTTGGATATAGGGTGGGAGTTAATAAACTTTAAAACTTTATTCTTGATTTTGATTTCACGATAAAAGTTAATTTCTTTATGTCTTTCTATTAAATACATTAAATTCTGTTAAAACCCTCTGTGCAAAAAAATAATATTACAAATTTATTATTTTTGTCAAGTTCTTTTGTATATTTTTTTTTAAAGTTTTCATTAAAACTTATTTATCATTCAATTTCGTTTTTAAAAATTATTTATCATTCGATTTTAATTTGTTTGTATATTTGCTAAATACATAATTATAATTTGTTTGTATATTTGCTAAATACATAATTATAATTTGTATATTTGCTAAATACATAATTATAATTTGTATATTTGCTAAATACATAATTATAATTTGTTTGTATATTTGCTAAATACATAATTATAATTTGTTTGTATATTTGCTAAATACATAATTATAATTTGTTTGTATATTTGCTAAATACATAATTATAATTTGTTTGTATATTTGCTAAATACATAATTATAATTTGTTTGTATATTTGCTAAATACATAATTATAATTTGTTTGTATATTTGCTAAATACATAATTTTAATTTGTTTGTATATTTGCTAAATACATAATTTTAATTTGTTTGTATATTTGCTAAATACATAATTTTAATTTGTTTGTATATTTGCTAAATACATAATTTTAATTTGTTTGTATATTTGCTAAATACATAATTTTAATTTGTTTGTATATTTGCTAAATACATAATTTTAATTTGTTTGTATATTTGCTAAATACATAATTTTAATTTGTTTGTATATTTGCTAAATACATAATTTTAATTTGTTTGTATATTTGCTAAATACATAATTATAATTTGTTTGTATATTTGCTAAATACATAATCATAATTTGTTTATATATTTGCTAAATACATAATTATAATTTGTTTGTATATTTGCTAAATACATAATTATAATTTGTTTGTATATTTGCTAAATACATAATTTTAATTTGTTTGTATATTTGCTAAATACATAATTTTAATTTGTTTGTATATTTGCTAAATACATAATTATAATTTGTTTGTATATTTGCTAAATACATAATTTTAATTTGTTTGTATATTTGCTAAATACATAATTATAATTTGTTTGTATATTTGCTAAATACATAATTATAATTTGTTTGTATATTTGCTAAATACATAATTTTAATTTGTTTGTATATTTGCTAAATACATAATTATAATTTGTTTGTATATTTGCTAAATACATAATTATAATTTGTTTGTATATTTGCTAAATACATAATTTTTATTTGCTTGTATGTTTGCTAAATAAATAATTCAGTTTCTTTCTCCAGCTTCAAACATACATAGCTTTACATAAAGAATAATTCTTTTTTTTTTTTTTTAATTATACTAAAGTTCAATTTCAGTATAAATCGTGTTTCTTTTTTTAAGTAATTTTCTAAGTAAATAATGAACGAATTTGAGTCTTTAAAATCCTTAAACAAAATGTTTTAACAAATAAAAGATAAGATTAGATAAAAAAAAAAAATAAATAAAAGATAAATAAGATTGGATAAAAAAAAAGATACTGTAAACGATTAGAAATGAAAGAGCAAGCAACAGTGAAATGGAAACAGTAATCGTAACGTTAACCAAAATTTCTGTAAATCTTTATAAAAAAGAAATAATTGCTGTAAAAACAGGTTAAAAATATTGTTTGTTTTTAACGTTTGTCTATCTCTGTAACATCGTCATTTGTTAAAATTTTTTTTTAACAGAAACCGTAAAAAATATTTTAATACTAGTCTTGCTTTAATACTAAACAAAAAATTCAACTAAATATTCAAAATACAAATAAAATCCTTGCCCCTACCATACACTGGATTATAACAAGGATCCATGCACCTTCTACAAGTGATGTTGCCTCTAGTAATAATATGAAGCTGGATACTCCAACAGACTAGATGAATTTTCCTGGAATCCAGAAAGAGGAAGACACCACAAGAAAGATATAACAGATTTAACTGGTCAATTGGGGAAAGGAAAATTAATGTTCTTCGTTTCTTTGCTAACTCAATATTTCAAGTATAAGCCTCGGGAAGGAGGTCTTGATTTCTGAGAAATTCGATTGAAGTAAAATAAAACAAATGTAACACTAAGAATTTCCATTGCAAAGAAACTGGAAGAATGGGCCAATCAACAGCATGACAAATACTTTCTGGGTGAATTTAGACAGAACTATACAGATAAGGAAGGCCCTATAGTCTGACTAAAAAGAGGATCACTTCACCATGACAAAAACAAGATTAAAATGGCTGCCAAGATCAACCCTTGATGACCAATGCTTTTAAGAAGATGAGTGGTCTCAGCAATGAGAGCAAATGCAAGTTCTGCCACACAGAAGTAGACAGTGTGAGCAACCTGACATCCAGCTGTAATGGTCTGCTGGGTTGGTTGGTTGGCTGTTTTTGTTTTACAGCATATCAACCCTTTTCGGGTTATTTAATGCTGAATCCAAAGATTTTGAAGAAAATTTTTTTAATAGAATATATTTGTTGTTTTCAAGTCTGTTTCTATTTAACCCATAGTTGGGACTAACAGGTACTGCCACTCCGGGTCAGAGTGAACCCGGGAGCAAAGGCAATTAAAGGGTGGCTCCACACTCCCCGAAGCCCGCAAGCTGGGGCCTCACCACTGGATATAGTTTACGGTCATATCTAGGACCATGGTCTGCTGGGAGACACCATGATATGTATAAATATCTCCATTAGACCATCTGTAAAAAGTTGAATATTGAATGTAGCAGCAAGTCCTGGGAACATATACCAAAAAGAAAAGTTGAAAATAAGTCGTACACCATCCATTATGACTAATATAATTCCTACAGCTATGTATCTATAAAAACTGGCATTGTGATATGGGACAAAAAGACAAGAGAAGCAACCTTAGAAGTTGGTGTCCCCAATGATGCAGAGTTAAACCGAACTGAGAGGAACATTTATTTAGCTTGATGGCAATTGAAGCAGGATTTTTTCATTTTTGTTCAAATTTAAATGAATAATACAAAAGTCTTTTAAACTACTTATATATATATATATATATATATATATATATATATATATATATATATATATATATATATGAAAAATTAAAATTTTGCAAATTAGAATTTAAAACATCACCTTTTATTGGTTGTGCCGAATAATACATTTTGTAAATTCTAATTTACAAAATTTTAACTTCTTTCTTATGTTTTATCTTGAATATTGCGCATTTTCTTCTGGTTAAGACTGTCCTATAAATATTTGTATTAATATTTATATATCCACTTTAAGTTTTCAAAATTATTTTGTAAACTTTCATTTCTGAACAAAAATATATATATATATATATATATTTATATATGAAGAGAGCCAAGGCCCAAACAACTATTTATATGCTTAATTTGCATAACTTTTTAAACAGTTTATAATGAATCAAAAGGTTAGTATTTATTTGTAATTCTTGTATTCTATTTTCCTATATATATGCAGTAATTTTGTCACTATTAACAGTATCTAGTGATTATATGAAAAAAAAAATGGGGGGGGGCATACATTTCCAAAGCTTTTATATTCAATTTTAAAAGGAGGTAATTTTAATGAAAACTAGGATTTTGTTTTTTTCATAAAAGATATGGAAGGTACACATTCTTAATGAATATTTAGATGTATAAATGCCAAATAAACAGCACATAGTTTTCTGTTTGTCTACTTTTATAAAGTTATATTTATATATGTTTGTGTGAACAGGATTCACCTCTAAACTAACCAATCCTTATGAATTTTGAAGCACAACTGTTTGGCACAAGGGATCCAAATGTAAGCTATATTTAGTTCTATGCAAAGGGAGTAAAAATGGATTGGAAGCTTTTTATAAGAATGTTTGTAAAAATTTGCCAATATGAATTAGAAATCAATATTCCTCAAATTTCACTTTCTTTACATAATGAACTCAACTTTCCATTTGAAAATTTAAATATTTCAGATTTGCATTGAAACTGATCTATAGTCATTGAACATAAATTAATCAAGATTCTCTGGATTTCAATTCATTCTTAAGACTCCTTTTGCTTAAGCCTTAAATTTTAAACAAAATCATGCAACAGATTTTGATTAAAAATTAGAATAAGGATTCTAGATATAAGGTTTAAAATGATTACATCTTGAGTTCAGTCTTTATAAAGGGACATAAGTATTGCAATTCTGTTCTGTTCAGGAAATTCATTTTACTCGAGTAGTCTTGTACTTGAAAATATATTTTTAAAAAAACTAAATTTCTTTGATGGAAATAAAATAATTTTCTATTTTTTTTTAAATATAAAAAAGAAAATAAATAAAATATTCTTTGATGGAAATAAAATAATTTTCTATTTTTTTTAAATATAAAAAAGAAAATAAATAAAATTTCTTTGATGGAAATAAAATAATTTTTCTATTTTTTTTAAATATAAAAAAGAAAATAAATAAAATTTTCTTTGATGGAAATAAAATAATTTTCTATTTTTTTTAAATATAAAAAAGAAAATAAATAAAATTTTCTTTGATGGAAATAAAATAATTTTTCTATTTTTTTTTAAATATAAAAAAGAAAATAAATAAAATTTCTTTGATGGAAATAAAATAATTTTCTATTTTTTTTTAAATATAAAAAAGAAAATAAATAAAATTTCTTTGATGGAAATAAAATAATTTTTCTATTTTTTTTAAATATAAAAAGGAAAATAAATAAAAATTTCTTTGATGGAAATAAAATAATTTTTCTATTTTTTTTAAATATAAAAAAGAAAATAAATAAAATTTTCTTTGATGGAAATAAAATAATTTTCTATTTTTTTTTAAATATAAAAAAGAAAATAAATAAAATATTCTTTGATGGAAATAAAATAATTTTCTATTTTTTTTAAATATAAAAAAGAAAATAAATAAAATTTCTTTGATGGAAATAAAATAATTTCTATTTTTTTTAAATATAAAAAAGAAAATAAATAAAATTTTCTTTGATGGAAATAAAATAATTTTCTATTTTTTTTTAAATATAAAAAAGAAAATAAATAAAATTTTCTTTGATGGAAATAAAATAATTTTCTATTTTTTTTAAATATAAAAAAGAAAATAAATAAAATTTTCTTTGATGGAAATAAAATAATTTTTCTATTTTTTTTAAATATAAAAAAGAAAATAAATAAAATTTTCTTTGATGGAAATAAAATAATTTTCTATTTTTTTTAAATATAAAAAAGAAAATAAATAAAATTTTCTTTGATGGAAATAAAATAATTTTCTATTTTTTTTAAATATAAAAAAGAAAATAAATAAAATTTTCTTTGATGGAAATAAAATAATTTTTCTATTTTTAGAAAAATTTCTTTAACAGATATAAAATCTTTTTTTCTTTTTTTAATCATAAGAAAATAAATATTTCTTTGATGAACATAAGATATTTTTCTTCTTTTTTTATTATAAACGAAAAGAAAATCCACAGGTTTGTCACTGATTTTTTTTTTCTACATTTCAATATTAACGAGAGATCATTCAATAATTGTGAAGTTGTTTAGATGACTCTACCAGAAGGACGGATTCAGAACTAGAAAGAGTATACAAGCAGACATCCTCCTATCTAGAAAGGAGATGACCTTCATAGCATGCACAACGAAGGTACACCTTGGATGACACGAGCAGACTCAACCTATTATCTTGATTAAATGCATTCTCGTATGTCAGACTGGTTAGAGTGATTATATGGACAGCCACAGCAGCAGTAATAGTAATGCTGCCAGCAAGAAGGAAACGGATCCGACGGATCCAATTGGATTTGTCTCACCTTTCCATTTCTGACCAACGGTAAAATGCCAACATGAGCTGCATTCTGACCAGTGGCTTGTTTCTCTGGCGTCGGAGTTTGGTGCTACAACAAATAGTAGGCGGTCAAGAAATGCTTCTTATTATGGGATGTTATTCAACCTACCATCGCTACATTCGATTCAGACGAATTGGACGAAAGGCAAGCAACCAAAACAGTAAACAAAGGGACACACAAAAAAAAAAATCTTAGCAAAATTTGGAGAAAATAACAAAACATCAAACGAGCAATAACTTTTGAATCAATATAAAAAAAAAAAACGTTATAAACAATTTGTACACTATATTCAATCAGAGAAAATTTTCTTTTCCTCGAGTGACATTTTGGCTTTGATAATTAGTGACTCACTTGTGTAAATAAAAAAAATAAAGACCATTCTTGTTTGTTTATGGATATACAACAAATGCTTAGCAATATATATATATATTATGTATGTGCATATAAAAATGTATTGAACAATCTTCGATAGCTGATAGTGATTGCTTATGTCTAATTAGCTATGATCAACAATTAGAAAAGCTGGTCGCTGAAAAAAAGAAAACAACAGTCAAGTTTCGATCTGGGTTACAACACTGAAGAGCTGTCCTATAGCAAAGCAGTATATCTGTAAATATATATATATATATATATATATAGAGAGAGAGAGAGAGAGAGACAGACAGACAGACACAGAGAGAGAGAGAGAGAGAGAGAAAGAATGTAAATTTTATAATTTAACATCTACATAGTAAGATTTTATATAAAAAAAAACTAAACCTTATATGCCTTGACTTTTGAAAATTAAAAATGTAATGACATTTGCAAAGAATTCATCTTGTTTACACTACTATTGGACTTAGAGATAATGGAATACACATTCGAGGCAACAGCGTGATTAATGTGGCCACGTTACATTTTTTGTAAACTTTATCATTTAAAGCAGCCATTCGCAACGTTTCCTCCATCATTGACCTTCTCAGCTTTATGTACTTCTCCACTTACTCCGTATCCCATACAAAAAAATTCGTAGCCATGATAAAGTGACCAATAAACAAGATCAAAAATAATCTTTTTATTGTTTAGGACTTTAAAGTTTTGTATAAAAAAAACTTATACATTCGTATAACAAAAATAAAGAAAATCAAAAAAAATTTTCTAAAAATTATGAAGTTAATTTGTATTAAATTTCTTAGGCAAAATCTGAAAAGAAATAATTATTTTTGAATCATCAAGTTTTTACCCCCAACTATGTAATTGTTTATCTCCAGGGGTAAATATAACCTCCGATTTAAAGGGTGCCATCAAAACCATATATATCCCCCACCTACAGAAAAAATTTAAAAAACATTAAAATTTAAAATGGATGCTACATTTATTGTTTATATTTACCCTGAGTTAGGTATTATACTAGTACATATAAGATCGTTTGTAAAAATAAATCAAAACCAAAAAGGATAGAGTAGATATTGAAAATGTCATCATCTTTGAAGACAAAACTTCATTGCAGTGTTGTAGTAACAACAACAATAATAAAGAAAGAAAGAAATCAGTGGAAATAAAAAAAAGCAGGTAAACAAAAAAAAAATCAAACGCATAAAATTTAGCGAGGCAAGAATGCATCTTGCATGCCGAATCAACAAAAACTGATTGAAAAAAAAAAAAAAAAAAAAAAAAAAAATTTAAATACATAAAAATAAATTCAATGAAACACTTTTTTTTTTTTTTGCAACAGTTAAATCGGTCAGAGCATGCAAACAGTAATAAATGCATAAAAGTAATTAAGTTTCTCACGGCAATTCTAAAAAAAAAAAAAAAAAAAAAAGCCAAAAGAAAAAAAAAGGCATATAAATGGATGACTATAAAAGCCAAGGGAAAAAATTTTTGTCAAGATTGGATTAAGAGGTCCTAAATCAAGCCAGGTAAATAAATAAAATTGATGAATTAATATTGGCTTTATTCTGTCAAGAGCAGTGAAACACTGCAGTTGAGAATTCAGGAATTTTGACAAACTACAGAAATATTATTTCAATCCATCAATTATATAAATGGCAAATGTCTGTATGTTTGTATGTTTGATTAGCAACAACCTGCCTGGTCACTGAATTGGTAGGTATGGACTGGTGGAATGTCCATCTAGTTTGGCAGACTTGACCTTTCTCGAATTTTCCCTATGAGGCGTTCTCAAAATCAGACTACTCAGAAAAGTCCTGTAGCACTGTTGAACCTAAGAATCAGATTCAAATGTTAGTTTCTTTATATTGCAGCGAGATAAGCAGAGAGCACAAACAGCACCTAGAATTCACAAATGGTCACCCATCTGGTACTAACCAGGCTCAACGTTGCTTAACTTTGGTGATCTGATGAGAACCGGTTTGTCAACATGTAGTATGCTGTCTGCTTATCGCAGCATCCATTTTCAGTCATCCTGAACATACACTCCACTTGCCACTGGTATTTAACAATGTTGACTCAGGAGATTGCACACCTCTTGCCACAAAAATTTCAAGCACAGACACCCCTACCGTGGCTATCCATAGTCTGTTAAAGACTGATGGAGCCTTTATATATATTGCATATTTTTTTTAATGTTACATTTATTATGTTGAAATAAATTTATATTCTGATTTTATTTACCTCATTTCGAGGCAGTTAGACACAAGGTCAACTGTAGGTTTTTAGGTTTTGGTTTGATTATTTTGTTTCATAACATACCAATCCTTTTCTGGTTATTTAACGTCAAATCCAGTGATTTTGAAAAAAAAAAAAAAAAAAAAAAAAAACAAAGATTAATTTTTCAAATTCTTTATATCTTTAAATATTTATTCATGGTGTTTCGTTTTGTAGAAGACATCATTGTTTTTCTTTTTTTATCTTTTTGATTTTGCAGAACATGATTGAGTTTTGCAAAAAAAAAAAAATTTTTTTTTAAATAACAATTGGTGCATTTTTAGTCAGGAAACCAAGATCTTCTGACAGCCTGATCTGATAGCACCAGATTCTCTAACTGATATGACCGCTTCGAGCCAAAGTGGACCTGGAAGCAATGGTAACTAAGGGCAACAACTCCACATTCCCCAGAGCTCCCAAACGGGGCCTCACCACTAGGTGTCTTTTAAGGTCATACCCAGAATGAAGTATACATTTGATGAAAGTGTTTTATGCATTTAACTGAATTTGAGGTTGATACATCCAGGTTTTCAGTCCATGTCATTAACGACTTATGGCAGACACTGTACAGTTGTGGCCAGAAAGTTACCTTACTGAAATATAGAAAGCAGTCCAGAATTCTTATGCTGAAAGCATTAATTTTTTTTTTTTTTTTTGTAATATCCACCAGTGGAATTAAGGATCATTTGACAAATCATAAGTTTAAGAGTGGAAAATGACAAGGTGATAAATTTAGGCGAAGTGGGGGGGGGTAACTAACGATGCTCAAATCACAATGGGATAAGCATAGCGAAGGACTCTACAAACAACTGGCATAAAATAAAGGAGTGCAACGAAATAATAAAAAAAAACTGGGAAGAAATTGACAATCAAATAAATGAACACCAAAACTTAAGAGATAAAAAAATTGAAAATAAAGATTAAAACAAACTTAAGGAAGCAAATCTAAAAAAAATAAAAGACCATTACATAAATGGCAACAATAAAAAAAATAAAATAATAAAAAAACATTGGTTAAATTGCTGTCAAAAAAAAAAAAAAAAAATCAGTTCACCAAACTCAATAGCAAAACAAAAAACTTGCCAAGATGTCAATGAATATATTTACTTATTTATGTAAACATTCATTAAAAGATAAGATTGATAAGTTATGAGTTTAATATATATATATATATATATATATATATATATATATATATATATATATATATATATATATATATATATATCTCCAGGTAGAAAGATATCCAAAAATTAAGAATAATTCAATTTTAACAAGGGTCATTGATAGTACTCAATCAAAGAGAGCAAATTATATTTTTTTATTCTTTATGCAAATATAGTCATATCTTGCTACGATGTACAGACCGTCTCAATCATATTTGATTTTATCAGACAAGAAAAATTAAAATACAAAAATTAAAAAGGTTCAAGACCTTTTCAAATTTTAAGAGAAAAATGCCACGACTGGCAATAAGCAAAAATTAAAGTTCTTATCTTAATAATTAAAACGGTCTGCACATCGTAGCAAGATATGACTGTATTTACATAAATACAAATATATATATATATATATATATATATGTATGAAAGAATTACCTCCATTTTTTATCATAATTAGAAAGTCTATCTCGTGTTGTTGGTGGCAGCAGTCAGATATTATTAAGCAAGTAAAATGAAGTACATCTTTACAAAGTTTTTAAGGTAATTATTTTTTTCTTTTTCACCACAGACAAAGCACAGTGCTATTTTGATGTAGGAGGGACTACTATTTGGGACATAATTGCAAGGATACTGTGTAGGGAGTTGAGAAGCAAGATGTTTGTTTACATTACACTTTAACTTCTGCATGTCAGTACTGTCAAGGAGGCAAGAACCCGTAAATGAATACCAAAATCTAACAGTTCTAGAGAAGAAACTATTAGAGTAGAAGACTTTCTTGCATCTGGGAATCTCTACTGTGTAGGGGTGGGATTTTGCTGCTTGTCGGCAGTATTTACGTCGAGGAGGTACAAAGGTTTGTAGTTCATTAAAGCATCTACCATTAAAATATTTGTAAAAAGCCAGAGGGATACAACATTTCGTCAATGGGAGAGAGGCTGAAGCCTTGCTGACAGTTTGGGACTCGTTAGGTTGGTGACTCTTTTTTGAACCCTGTCAGGTGCACCAGTACAAACATGACAACAGTACTCCATACATAGTCGAATGGTGGCCTTGTAAAGGTACAGGATACTTTCAGGTGTAAGTAATTTTCTAGCATGGTAGAGAGAACCCACCTTCCTCGCAGAGCCGCAGAAATGCCCTCGATGTATCTGTTCCAACTTATGTTCCATGTGAATGTTAAGCCAAGGAGTTTAAATGAAGTACTTTTAGGTAATTTATCATTAACCATAACTATTGGTGGTTAAGAAGGTTTCTTGCAATTATTAAAGGAAACAAGCTTAATCTGAGTCACCATCCATTTTTGTCCCCGTTCAACTACTGATTGGAGGTCTTCAACTAGTGTTTCTGCTATTGCCTTGGATATGTGTTCATTCGTTTTCTCCATGTGCTTGTTATAGAGCATGGTGTCATCAGCAAATATACCCATCTCAGAAACAATTTTATCAGGAAGGTCGTTTATGAATATAAAGATCTAATAAAGGCCTTTAAATGCAGTTGCATTTATATCATATTGTTTTGATGTACAACCATCGAGAACAACCTGGATTCTTCTCTTATTTGGAAAGGATTTAATTATGTGAAGTATTCGTCCAATAATACCATGAGAAGACCATTGTGGCATATCCTGTCAAAAGCCTTCAATATATGTAGGGCCGTAGCCCTAGCCTCCTCTGCTTTATCCAGTGCATGGTATATACATTCAGAGATTACAGTCAGGATATCTGCAGTAGAATGGGCTTGCCTAAATCCATATTGTTGGTCGGACAGAAGATTCACAGCAGCAAGGTGATGGACTAGAGCTTGATTAATTATGGACTCAAATACCTTGGCCAAGATAGGGAAGAGGCTAATGGGGCAATAATTTAATGGGTCACTTCTTTTGCCAGAATTCTTGTAAACTGGTGCTATGGAAGCAACTTTCCAGCAGTCAGGAAAGCAAAATTCATTAAGGCATTTGTTGTAAAGTTTGGAGAAAACTGGAGCAAACTTCAATGGAGCAATTTTTTAATAGTACAGCCAGGATGAGATCGGGTCCACATGCTTTTGAGGTTTTTATGATATTATGCATTTGAGAAGGAGTGATTTTCAGATCATCTAGTCTGGTTTCTGTCTGCAAAGGAAAATCAGGGAGAGAGCCGTTTGCTGTGTCCAATGTAGAGTTTGAGGCAAACCGACTTGCAAGTATGTTAACCTTCTCAGTTGCCATGAAAGCAACCTAATGATTGTTGGATAGTGGAGCTAATGATTTTAAATATATTTTCACCCTAAACATGGTTTGAAAAGCATTTTGTCTTTTTTAATTTCAAATATCTTAAAGATGCTTTCAAGAACTTTATATATATATATATATATATATATATATATATATATATATATATATATATATATATATATATATATATATATATATAAACAAATGATTAATAAAACACGTTAAAAGACATCTTGAAAAAGAGTTAAAAACATATTTAATTTTAAAAAGGAAGCACAAGATAAGTGGATAGTCCTTAATCCACAGAGTTTCGAAGAAATACTCTCCTTCTCATCAGAGGGCAGGAATTAGCAAAATGCGGGATCGGATTTTCCACTTATCTTGTGCTCCCTTTTTAAAATTAAATATGTTTTTAACTCTTTTTCAAGATTTTTTTTAACATGTTTTATTAATCATTTGTTCATATTATAAGCTCTATTTCCTTTTCGGTTTTATTGAGCTTTTACATCTGGTTGAGATTACTTTACTTGTAAATATTAACTCTTTAATATTTATCATATATTTTAAGTTTACCCTTTTGATTACCTTGGTAAACTTATTGTAATTTTTATTTTTATATATATATATATATATGTGTGTGTGTGTGTGTGTAAACACACACATAGGGTCTACCCATAAATAACTATATATATTATGTTACAACAGCAATGTTTGTCATTATTGCAACAGCAAGATAATACAGAAGGTCTGTACTTTCAGCAGGATGAAACATCAATCCATCATGTGCACCTGTGAGACTGACTGGTAGATGAATTTACCGGGATGGACCGCTTTAATGGCCATTTTGTTTTTCAGATGTGCCCTCTCAACTTTTTTCTGTCAAATGTACTTAAAGACAGACTCTACTCAGCAAAGCTATTTAGCGTTGTTGAATCTAAGGTAAAAAAATCGAAGTTGCCATTGCTCCAGGTGTTGTTTGAACTATGAACCAAAATATGCAACTTGGTTTCATTCAGCTAAAATACAAAATGCATGGTTTTGTTCGAGATGTCAACTTCAAATACAAGTGATGAGAGAAGTTTCCAGCTCAAAGTTTTGATAAATTTCAATTATTATTTGTTTTCATATTAAATTAGTTAATACTAGCAAAACACATTCACCAAGAGGGCACATATAGTTGCTAGTAACATTAAATAAAAGTACCCCCCACACACACACACACACAAAAAAAAAACAAGATTTTGAAATAAGGATTGATATTGTGTATTATTTGGACTGTTTTCTCATCTTGGATCTTATTTCTACATGAAATTATATATGTTTATATATTTCTATGTACAGGATTTATGCCTAAACTAATTAGCTGATAATTAGAAATTTTAAAACACAGCTGGTCGCCATAATGGGTCCAAATTTGGGATGAAAAAGAAATAAGAAGGGGATGGAAGCTCTTCATAAAAATTCATAAACTTTCGATTTCGGTGGAATTTTAATAAGTCTTAGGACATCAATTCATGAATATTCTTCAAGTTTGAATTTCTTTCTAGTATTTTGACAGATTTAAGGGTACATAATTGCGTGAGAGTATTTTTGTATTTGCGAACCACAGTTTTCAAATACAAAAATTTTGAATATCATTAAAAAATGGTTGCCATATTGAAAAATAATAAATAGCATAAATGGCCACTTCAGAGAATTTATCTGGATTCATCCGGGGATGGGGTTTTCCAAGGTAGGGCCAGGCGTCTCAGGAGTAGTGGCATGCAAAGGTTTGGTGATGTTAGGCATCAATTTCTTGATTGCCTACCTAAAAGGCTCAAAGCTTAATGCTGAGAAATAGGAAAAAAGGGGATGCCCCCCCCCGCAAATGTAGATGCCCAGGGTAAACATACCCTTCTCTATATGCCACTGCGACTAGGAATAGCCTCCCCCCATGAGATTGAATATAACTGCACTCCAATCTGATCCAAGCCGAGGGCATGACATGTTTGGAGAAAATACCAAATGATTCTTGAGGGAACTTCAAAAGAAACAATCTAAATTAATCTAAAAGCGCTTACGTTTATGACAGCCAATTTTACCAATTCGAGGGGGAAAACAAAAAAGCATCTTAAAAAAAGGTGCAAGAAAAATACTTGGGATAAAAAACAGAAAATGTGCGTGGAACGGGAGATCACTAAGGGAGCGCGATGGATCGTACAAAAGGGGAGATAACTGACATGAAACGCGCCACAACAAATGTCTAGCCATGCCATGCAGCACACAACATCGGGATTTGCAAATAATATAAACGCCATTCGACCACAATAGTAAATTACCCTAGTTTGTTGTGTCCTGATTAGTGTTCGTAGTTATCTGAAAATGGCAAAAATTGAGTATGAACAATTTTTCTTCCGTTTTACTTTTTTTTTTCTTTTTTCTAACAATTCTGTAGGTTTTCACAACGTATAGATATGAGCTAAAATGAATGACCGATCCCCAAAAATTATTAAGAAAAAAAAAACATTTGGAATTTTCAGTGAAGCATGCAAGATAATTAACTGTTATTTTAAAGGAAATATTGTTGAGAAATTAGTCATAAACTATTTTAGTTCACTCATTTGTGATGTATTAGCATTAAAAAAAAATGGCGCTTCTACACTATTGGGACGAAATTTCGGAAATCGTAAAACAGAATTTCACATGAAAACAATGGTATCTACGTATTCCTCATATTTTTAAGATTATTATATATCCAAAAATTACGAAAATCGATAAGGTAGAAAATTATTAAAGAAAATAAAAAATAGAATTTGATGAAAACAATCGTAAGACACAGGAAAGTTCAAAAGAGAATTTGATTTAAACAAGATGGCAGCAATTTTTCACCTGCTAACACAAAGTTGTTGTTTTTTTAACAATTCAGTAATATTCAGGTAATTTCGACTGCATAATTTGGGAGCTACCATTGTAATTTATTAGAATTGACAAAAAAAAAAAAAAAAAAAAATTGAAACCATTGTTTTTTGTTTTTTTTTAATCTGAAACCTCCATTTATTAACTACAAAATCTCGTCCCAATTCTGTAGAACCACCAAAAAAAATTATTTAGAAATGCTGACACTTATGTCACCCCGATCGTTAATCATGAGATAACTATCATTGACTAAGTCAAAATTTTACAAAAGACAATTTTGGACATTAAAAATAATCAATCGAACAATGAAACTGTTCATTAATAAAAAAAAAATTAAAAATTTTTTTTAAATTACCACAATTTTTAAAAATTATTTCATGTTAAAAAAACAATTTACTTAAAATAAAACAAAAGCAACAAATGAAGTTAGTCCCAGAAATTGCCGAAGCAGTACACGATCATCTCCACAAGTGACTTCACAATGAAGATAATTGTGGGGTGTTATTATTATTATTATTAATTTAATTTATTTAATATTATTATTTATTTATTTACACTTCTGAAGCAGAAACATTTTTTAGTTATGCTTTCAAATTGTTTTTTTTTAATTATTAACCAAATTTAATTTTATTTCACAATATCAACAAATAAAAATATAGAATGGAAATTGTTCCAAACAAAGCAAGAAGGTAATTAATGTAAGTTAAAAAAAAATAATAAAATACAAGATCAAAAAGTAGAGTGTTATATGGGTCAAGAAAACAGCAATTTGTTCCTCTTTGTCAGAAACACTGTTCATGGACAAAATGAGATCAATTAGGTTTCAAGAATCCCAGAAAATAACGCAAACGAGTAGAAAAGTAAAAAAAATTTAAACTAATTTCCCAAGAGCATTTCCTTGAAAATAACTTTTATCACAAAAACTAATTGACACATTTAAATTGACAAAACATACTATTTCTTCTTTGAAGTGATAAAAATGTTTGAAAACTGCATGAGTGAGTTTGAAACCGAAAAGAAAAATATATATAAGTATTTAGGGTCCTTATGCAATCTAACAGGATTTAAAAAAAGAAAAATTTTCTAAAAAATTTATCTAAAAAAAAAAAAAAAAAAAATTTATCTAAAAAAAAAAAAAAAAAAAATTTATCTAAAAAAAAAAAAAAAAAAAATTTATCTAAAAAAAAAAAAAAAAAAAAATTTTCTAAAAAATTTATCTAAAAAAAAAAAAAAATTTTTTTTTTTTTTTTTATAGATAAAAACACCATTGCATACTTACATGTGAAAATTAGTAAAAGTTATGAAAAAATAATCGACTAAAAAATAATTACAAGTAAAAATACAATTTATCCAATTATACAAGTTTATCATCATCAGTAAATGAGTGGAGTTCTTAAAATCAAGGGGAGGTAAGTGCAGTCTATGAGTTTGACAAAATATTAAAATCTGCCTTGTACAAAAAGCGTTTTCTATAAAGATACTAATTGTGCGGCAGATTTAATATTTGAAGCATTTTTTGCCAATAAATTTCCAGTGTAGAGAGTAAGAAAACATGTTCCATATAAAAAAAAATTCTTACATTTTTCGTAATGGAAATCTTTTATTCAGTTGCTTAGTTTACTCCCTATTTATTGCCTCCCCACGAGGGCAGAGTGAAACATAAGGCCAGTTTTTAATGTGGCAAATATTCAGCTCTCCCAATGCAGTCTCTCTGGATTTGGACAAAAATAAAAATTATCTCCGTCTAAAACAGTTGCACTGACTGAGAAAAAAACAGAAATTACACCCCTATCCTATAGGCCAAGAGTCACTTTATCTTTGGAAATCACTCCAAACAAGGCATGAAGCCACTTAATGTAAAGAACAAAAAAAAAAATACTACGCCAACGAGATGTATGGATTCCAACTCAGAAAATGATTCTTCTATCTTTGTCAGAAATATTGCCCAGGGAATGTGAGGACTAAAGGATAAAATAAGGGGAGCAAAAATTACAATAAACTCAAGGTCCACTTTCTATTCCTCTTTGTATGCCTAATTTGACAATCATTTTCCAATTCATAAGTTTATGCGCGTTGGAAGCAAGTGATTGGTCAAGACCGTACAGAGTGGTATTTACAGACAGTTGGACTGTTGCACCGGCTGAATTGGAGAGGTTGTGTAATATCAGAAAATTTTTTGACCCCTGAACAATGGAAAAGTGATGTTAAGTGAATAGAAAAAGTCCCTCGTGTATATTGAAAGGAAAGAATTTTTTAAAAAATAAAAGAAAATAGATAAAGATAAAATATAAACATCATAGCAAATAATCCCAAAAAGAAAATGGCTTTGAAATGGATTAAATTAGGTTCAATAAAAAGAAACAAAATAAAAAGTGAGATGTGAAAATTTGTCGCTGAAATTTTAAATACGTATCACTTGGAGCAGGTTGTGAACATGTTGGTTTTGCTCGCCATTAATGTCAAGAAAATCAAAGAAAATATACTTAACAGGTTTTCAAGAAAAAGAAAAATTTATCAAAATGCCAATTTCTTTAAATCAACTCGGTTTCATCTTATTTAAAAGCAAAATATTAAATGATTTGTAGATAGGTCATACCTTATACATTGTAAATATTAATCTTTTATAAAACTAAAAATGTACATATAAAACACATTTACAATACGTGTATCGCAGAAGATATACATTTACCGTTTGCTTTTTTTTTTTTTTTTTGTACCAACAGAATTACCTGCTCTTAAAGATGTATGTTTTTAGTTATAAAATTGAAACATGGCAGATTAACAGACATATGGAGGGAAAAAAAATTCTTGCAGAGATATGTGGATGCATCTTTAATTTAAAAAAAAAAAAAAAAAAAAAAAGCCACGTAATAAAAATGAAATTTTACCAAAACCTTTTCATTAATCATGCAAAATGTAATATTCTACCAGTATTTTGTTTAACTTTTGAGCGATTATTGTTGGGCCACTATAATAAAATGGCCATTTTTCTTTGTTTTAACTAAAAACACTTGACACTACTTTTGTTTCAAAGTAAATAAACATTTTAAATTAAATTATTTTATGTTGCCTTTGGTAATATTTACTTGTTGTATATTATTTTTTCATCCGTTTTTTTTTTTTGTTTTGTTGACGTTTTTAAGAATGCCCAACATTGAAGTATTGAGGAGGCACGATTTTTCCCAGGCAAACACTGACAATTATGCTAAGTGAACCATAAAACGATATGAAATTTTTCATTGTCATAAGAGTGGTTTAAAAGATGTCAAAACTTTGAAATAGACATTTTTTTTAAGAAATCTGTTTGCATGTTTTTACAACATATAGATGAGCAAAATTAATTTAAATAAGGAAAAAGTAGCAGCAATAATTTTCAAAGATTATTTAAATAAGTAAAGAATATTAGTAATAATTTTGATTATACTCAAGATTGTCTTTTTGAGTTCCGGTTTCTCCTGATAATTTGGTTGGATAATTAAACATGGTCAAGCAGATAGGAAAGACATTTTGAACATGAAAAACGTTATCCAAACCAGAAAGAACCGTTTCTTGCTTGTCTCCGTCGTCCAGTCAGCAGGATAAAAACCGGAGGTCAAAAAGAGCAGAAAATTTTGAGTATAAGCATAATTTTCAAAGTTTATTTCAATAGGAATATCAGTAATAATTATCAAAAATTATTTTAATGAAGAAAAAACATCAGCAATAATTTTCAAAGTTTACCTAAATAAGGAAAGATTATCAGAAATAATTTTGAAATATTTAACACTGATAGAAATTTAACTTTCTACATATCTTGTATTTTGGTCAAGCAAATGGTTATACAAACAAAAAAAAAACTTTAAAAAATGCACATTTAATCATTTAAATAACACGATACATCAATTGTTGTTTGTAATGGTAATTGGAAACATGTGCAAGTAGTTAACTTCCCTCCATCTAAACATTTTTAAACATTGAATACAAAATTGTTGGAATTTAAAGCTCTCACTTTCATAAAGTTTTCACAGATTGAAGCTGTGTATGAAAAAATATGAATGAAATTAAAAAAATTTGTTTTTTTTCATTTTTGCTTGTTTACATTAGTGATTTTTTAAACGAATGCATTTCAGGTGAAAACATTACATACTTACATATCAAAGCGAAATTAGTATACATTTAAAAAATGACAAAAAAAAAAATGATCCAGTGGAAAAATAATTACAAGTAAATATAAAATTTATCAAATTATTGAGTTTTATCGTATGTTATATTATGGAATCTGCGAACCAATTAAGTGTAACAAACAAGGGTGATAACTAAACTTAAATTAGGAGTTAAACATCTTTACAGACGATATTTGGGAATGTAATTCAGATTGATTTTTTTATTTTAAATATTTCTAACATCTACTGGATCACTTTGTCATTTTTGGAATGTATGCTTATACGCACGGCACGTGTGGAATGTATGCTTATCCGCACGGCACGTGTGGAATGTATGCTTATCCGCACGGCACGTGTGGAATGTATGCTTATCCGCACGGCACGTATGGAATGTATGCTTATCCGCACGACATGTATGGAATGTATGCTTATCCGCATGACACGTGTGGAATGAATGCTTATCCGCACGACACGTGTGGAATGTATGCTTATCCGCACGACATGTATGGAATGTATGCTTATCCGCACGACACGTGTGGAATGTATGCTTATCCGCACGACACGTGTGGAATGTATGCTTATCCGCACGACATGTATGGAATGTATGCTTATCCGCATGACACGTGTGGAATGTATGCTTATTCGCACGACACGTGTGGAATGTATGCTTATCCGCACGACACGTGTGGAATGTATGCTTATCCGCACGACACGTGTGGAATGTATGCTTATCCGCACGACACGTATGGAATGTATGCTTATCCGCATGACACGTATGGAATGTATGCTTATCCGCATGACACATAAGTATGTAATTTTATATATCTTATAAGCATTGGTTTAAAAAAAAAAAATCACCAATCTATACAAGCAAAAAAAAATTGGGGATATTGGAAATCACAATATTCCTTCATGCATCATGCCAATTAGGCTAAATAATGGACAATATATTTTTAATGAAATGAGGTTTGAAATTAGACAAGACTAAATTCGATGTTCTAGTGGAAAATCAGTCAGCAAAACTGGCATAAATTTATGTTGGTAAATATTATTTAAGAAAGTAAGTATTATATAAGAGTGATGACAGGTTCGGAGAAGAGGGGTTTCTGCAATAGTTTAGAAACTGTTCAGTTGAAAAAAATCAAATGAAAAGTAAAATTACTATTCTTAATGATGAAAGTCTTCGTTCAAGGGAAATAACTACCACCAAGAAGTAATGAATGTGTGGATTGAATTCCATCCCTTGTTTTACTACTGATTTATAACTCAGTAATAAAACATAGTACTATGCGCTTTTTCATAAGTAGTTGTCTCCCTTGAGATGCTACTGATATCTTTCTTTTAAAAACATATTCTTTCAAAGTATTTTAAGCAACGCCGGTTGAGCATGTGGAATTAATTTATTAGCATTTAATTCCGATAACCTGTAGTCATCATAATGACTATTTAGTTTGCTTGCAAAAGTTGCATAATCCTCATTAACCTTCTTTGTAAGGTTCCAACACTTCCACTTCTTTGAAAGAGAGAGGTTTTAAGATTAAAACAATAACTGAACCGTTTTGAAATTAATGTCATTTTCACTAAATGTGGTTTCATTACGCTTGAAATGCAAAGCAAGAGTAACCTCATTGTTCACACCAAACTTGAAAGTCTCAATATTGTTCCAAGAGAATATGCTTTTGCGACCCATTTGACAATTCAAATGATTTCTGGTGTTGTTGATCTGAATGAACATAATTTGTATACCTTCAAAGAAATGTGAAAGTTTGGTATGTTATTCATATTGTGCATCTGCATATTTTATTTATTTGTTGTATTTTGCTCAATTTATTGTCTAGGTTTATATATTTTCAGTTTATGATGAAATTAAAGCTTATGTATCAAGGAAAAAAGAAGGTAGACACAAAGAAAGAATCCACCAAATTAAAAAACATTCTTTTATTTTTTACTGACAGAACAAACAAAGGTTGCTGTTCAGAATTCAACCTAATAAACAAATCTTTATCATGTACAGAACAATCACAACAAAATTGTTTTAATCAAAAGAATTACATACATTGAGCAAGTAGGTTTTCTTTTTATATAAAAGAATTTTTTTTTAACGATTCTTAGTGATTTACTATTAACTGTAACCAATGCAAGTCTGATTTTGATCTTTATTACTGGAGAGGTTGCTAAGGGGAAGGTAACTAGCAATGAATTTTAAAGATGGCAGACCAAGATACACCACCTTTGCTTAATCAAAGGATTTGATTTTCTTAGTTAAAAAATCTACTTGATCAATTTATGATTTTTGGAATATGACATTTTCGTTCTGTGATGGGTATGTACAAAGATTTTTCTGTATTCATTTATTATTTTTTTCTTTTTTAATTAGGTTGAATTCTGGACAAGCACCCAAACAAACAGTCATATGTTCGAAGTAACATTACGGAATTTAGAAATAAAAAATCCAAAATCCCAAGGTTCATTGTTTATACAAATGGTCAGGTAAGCAAATACTTAACATTGCTGACTTACCTTGTGCCATCTTGGAAGGCAAGGAAATACGAACGTTAACGTTATTAGTAATATGAAAATTATGTAAGTGATTAACTGATTTCATATGCAATAATTTTCTGACAGCAAAAAGATTTATAATAGCTTTAAATAATGAATATATTTAACTTTTATAAATTACCATAATTATAAAGTTTTTTTAAATAATGAATATATTTAACTTTTTTATAAATTACTATAATTATACCGTTTTTATAAATAATGAATATATTTAATTTTTTTTATAAATTACTATAATTATAACTTCTTTTAAATAATGAATATATTTAATTTTTTCATAAATTACTATAATTGTTTTTTTTTTAATAATGAATATATTTAACTTTTTTTTTAATAAATTTCTTGCCCATAAGTCATTTTCTGTCAACACCAATTAAAGAAAAATGTAAAAAATTAAACCAACTGTAAGCTTATTTACCTCCCCTGCAGACTCAACTTGACGAGATTCACACAGGATAGATCACACAACATCCCAGGTGAATGCAGACCATGCACAACGGTCCGCAGTGGCCAAGATAGTTATGGGAAGCCAGTCCTGGGACCAGTATTGAACACTGTACAGCTGTGGATTGAAAGTATGTTCAATGTTGGCTATGATGGTATGTAACCATATCTTCAGCTAATCTCCCGAGCATCTTCGCAAATCTTGGAGTGGTTATGAAGCTATTGCTTTGTGGATGAACTGCATTGCAGTAAGTAGCGTGGCCAGACCAATGAAGTCTCCTTTTTACGAAGAAGGTTAGACACAAGGTCAAGTAAGGTGAGGTTTTAAAAAGCCAATGTACTAAGTGTACTCTGAAATTCGGAAATTGCCTGATCAGCCCCATCAGCATTCCCTGGGAGAAGCGCCTTAGGCGATTAGCAGTAAACTAACTTCTTCTAAATGAGATAAAACAAAGCCTTCATGAGTGAAACTCCACAGAATTGAACAAAACGATACTTCAGCCCACGACAAGAAAACCACACTGTCGGACCAATTGTCAAGGATTTTCATTTTTTTTTTTTTTTTTGCTTACAAGAGTCAATAGTCATCAAGGCGTGAAGGCCACTCAAGGATAAGGTTAATGAGTATACGGTACTCATCAGGACAACAGTGTAGCGACAGTGAAAATTTGGTATGATCTGATTATTTAAGGGGACAGCTTAGGAAGAGCTTATTTCTATTGAACTTGAAGACGACCATATTGTAGAAAGCAGGCAAGTGAAACGGAGTTGTGCAGGCAGGCAATTCTAGGAGAGAAACTTTGTTCATGGAAACCATGTTCAGATTTAGGCACAAATAGAGAGTGAGCAGAATTGTTGATAGTAGTTTTAGCTAGATGAACGTTTTTCGTAAATGTTTGGCGAGGGAGGAACCATAGATTGGAGCTCAGTCGAACACTTGCCATGAAAATAACAATAGAGCAGAGACAAGCTCGCTCGCAACATTTGTGTGCAGGGAAAAGAAAAGGGCATCACCTACCAGGTTTCGAAGCCAGTTTGGAATTCTATCAAGGTTGGATAAGGCATGCAGAGCAGCTCCTGTCAAGTTGTGACAAGAGTAGTTCTATCCTAGGATATACTTGGCTCTTATACAGGTAGAGGATTGCATCAGCAGGGAGATATTTACTGGAGCAGAAGAATGATCCAACCATTTTTTAAGCGACTTTGGCAACGGATTTGATGTATGTACTCCATTTCAGATTAGGAGTGAAGGTCAAACCCAGAAGCTTTTCTAAACATGGTATTCCCCAAGATGAGAGCCATTCATTTGAATTAAGCTTGGTTTTCAAGGCATTAAAATTAACCAGCCACTTTTTTCCCCATTGCACTATGTTCTCAAGGTCAGAGAGATCTTAGACATTTCCACCCTTTAAAGTGATGGCATAGATGGTATTGTTGTTTGCATAAATGTCTACAAATGATCTAAGAATGTGATTTGGGAGATCATTGATAGGATCAGGAAGAGAGTTGGACCCAGAGTGGTACCCCGAGGGATGCCAGCATTGATATCGTCTCATCAACCACTACTCTTATAAACCTATCAGAGAGAAAGGATTTACTAATTAAGACATTTTCAGCTATTCCGTAACTGGAGATCTTGTGAAGTAAACCTTCATGCGAGACCCTATCAAATGCGATAAAAATAGATAAGTTTATTTAAAACAAACAAAAACATTTCTTGGAATTTCAACAAAAATTTAATATTTAACTAATTGACCTTTGATTAAAATGTTTGTAGAAGAATATTTTTTTTTCTAATTGATAAAAATTAATTCAAATTTTATTTTTGCTTAATGTATTTTCAAAAAGTTTTTGACTGGATTGGAATATGTAAGCGATATTACTTATCAAATAAGAGAGGCTGAAGCAACAGATATCAGCCAAGATATGTGAATGGATTGATATGCGCCATTCCTCAAATAATGTCGACAATTCCGTTATAGAACAACATTTGTCCATCTTATCTAATCAAAAATTACACAGACGATGGTTTCATAATTCTGAATCGGACAAGATCAAATTTTCGTAAAATTTGGAAATCGTTTTTTTTTTTTTTTTGTCACAACATTTAATCTGTAAAAATAAAATCTTATTTAACATTGAGCGACGCCAAAATAATTGTTGTTGGACAATGTAAATTTATTGGGCATTTTCATGTTCTCATGTAAAATGATGTCATATAATGAAATCGACACTTACTTGAAAAGGCCTCAATGAAAGAGAGGATAAGCAAGAGAGAGAATGAAAGAGAAAGAGAGGCGGGGAGTATAGAGAAAGGGTTTATCAAGCAAGAGACCCAAGAGTGAGAAGAAGTATCAAGTGAGGTGACGGGGAAGACAGAGCAAGAGGATATCAACAGAGCAGTAGAGAGAGGGAAATGTCGAGATTGACAGAGCAATAGAGAGAGGGGGAGGGGCGTGTAAAAATCAACAGAACAATATATATATATATATAGAGAGAGAGAGGGTGTAGAAATCGACAGAGAGAGAGAGAGGGTGTAGAAATCGACAGAGAGAGAGAGAGGGTGTAGAAATCGACAGAGAGAGAGAGAGGGTGTAGAAATCGACAGAGAGAGAGAGAGGGTGTAGAAATCGACAGAGAGAGAGAGAGAGAGGGTGTAGAAATCGACACAGAGAGAGGGTGTAGAAATCGACACAGAGAGAGGGTGTAGAAATCGACACAGAGAGAGGGTGTAGAAATCGACAGAGAGAGAGGGTGTAGAAATCGACAGAGAGAGAGAGAGAAAGGGGGGATAGAGACTGACAGAGCAATAGAGAGAGGGGGTATCAAGATCGACATAGCAATAGAGAATGAGAATGAGAGTGAGAGAGGATGTATAAAATGAAATAGCCGTTCAACAGAGCAATAGAGAGTGAATGGATGGGAGAGAAAGAGAGTGTACGCAAGAGCGCAAGACCCAAAGAATGATAAAACGAGCGACACTGCAAATAACTTGTCTTTTGAAACTCATCTGGCTCACCTGCTCGAATGGTATCTTCTAATTGTCGGCCCCTCAGCTCCAAACCTGTCAGTTTACTGTCTATATCCATTAGTTCCCTTTGAATTTCATCAGTTGATAACCGCTTCTGTATAAAAATATTAAAGGATTTTAGAAGAAATTCCTATATTTTCAAATTATACCATACTAAAGTTCAGCAGAACTAACATTGCAATAATCTGGTTTAAACTCAACCTACAACTGCAGCAAAACCGTCTCGTATGATAACCCTAACCATCCTATTTCAAACTTCATACGAAAATGGTACCAACCTCTTTTTATGCAAAATTAATGTTACCTGTCCCAGGACAGGTAACATTAATTTTGCACCACTTCCAGGTTTCTTTATGAAGATTACAACAAAGATATGCAGTCTACCTTACCTATCCTTTCACATAGCAGCTGTTAATTAGTTAAGGGGTAAATTCTATACGTAGAAGTATATAAATATACACACACAAACACACATATATATATACGACTACTTAAATTACAATTAATTAAATTTTATCACATAAATTAATATATGAAAATATAATTTTATGTGTAAATTTTAAGTATTTACTTCAACAGTGCTCAATACATAAGTAGAGCTAGGTAGAAAGTTATAAAAATATGGTAATTAAGCTACACACAGAATATTCCATGTTTCACTCTCTTGAGAATTCAGGTTTATGCAAAGAGTTGTGGTTAGCTCGGGTTTTTATATACGGACATGCTATTGATTTTTAGCCAACCAGCTTTCTCATTTCACCGTGCCCATCCTAACATCCTAATCAGCCAATGGGCGGATACTTTCAAGACAAAGATACAGTTGACCTTAGGTTCACCCCTTCGTTTGTATGTGTTTTTCATGGGGGGGGAGATATCTAAGTAAGCTGACCTATTTTCAACCTAGGTGTAGTCATTTTTTAAAAATACGACGTAATCAAATACACAAAAACTAAAAAAAATCAATAAAAACTAAAAAGATAAAATAAAATGAATAAAACTTCAAAAAAAAGTAAATGAAAATTACACAAAAAGTAAAAAATACATTTAAAGTAAAAGTAAAATAAAAAAAACTAAACTAAAAAAACTAAACTAAAAAAACTAAACTAAAAAATAAACAAGTAAACCAAAACATAAAAACTAAACATAAAAGCTAAACAAACAACATAAAAGCTAAACATAAAAGAAAAACTCAAAAAACATAAAAGAAAAACTCAAAAAACATAAAAGAAAAACTCAAAAAACATAAAAGAAAAACTCAAAAAACATAAAAGAAAAACTCAAAAAACATAAAAGAAAAACTCAAAAAACATAAAAGAAAAACTCAAAAAACATAAAAGAAAAACTCAAAAAACATAAAAGAAAAACTCAAAAAACATAAAAGAAAAACTCAAAAAACATAAAAGAAAAACTCAAAAAACATAAAAGAAAAACTCAAAAAACATAAAAGAAAAACTCAAACAACATAAAAGAAAAACTCAAACAACATAAAAGAAACACATAAAAGAAAAACTAAAAGAAAAACTAAAAGAAAAACTAAAAGAAAAACTAAACAAAAAACCAAACGAAAAAATAAAAGAAAAACTAAACAAAAAAATAAAAGAAAAACTAAACAAAAAAATAAAAAAACTAAACAAAAAATAAAAAAACTAAACAAAAAATAAAAAAAAAATAAACAAAAAAATAAAAGAAAAACTAAACAAAAAAATAAAAGAAAAACTAAACAAAAAATAAAAGAAAAACTAAACAAAAAATAAAAGAAAAACTAAACAAAAAATAAAAGAAAAACTAAACAAAAAATAAAAGAAAAACTAAACAAAAAATAAAAGAAAAACTAAACAAAAAATAAAAGAAAAACTAAACGAAAAATAAAAGAAAAACTAAACAAAAAAATAAAAGAAAAACTAAACAAAAAATAAAAGAAAAACTAAACAAAAAATAAAAGAAAAACTAAACAAAAAATAAAAAAACTAAACAAAAAAATAAAAGAAAAACTAAACAAAAAATAAAAGAAAAACTAAACAAAAAATAAAAGAAAAACTAAACAAAAAATAAAAGAAAAACTAAACAAAAAATAAAAGAAAAACTAAACAAAAAATAAAAGAAAAACAAAACAAAAAATAAAAGAAAAACTAAACAAAAAATAAAAGAAAAACTAAACAAAAAATAACAGAAAAACTAAACAAAAAATAACAGAAAAACTAAACAAAAAATAAAAGAAAAACTAAACAAAAAATAAAAGAAAAACTAAACAAAAAATAAAAGAAAAACTAAACGAAAAATAAAAGAAAAACTAAACAAAAAATAAAAGAAAAACTAAACAAAAAATAAAAGAAAAACTAAACAAAAAAATAAAAGAAAAACTAAACAAAAAATAAAAGAAAAACTAAACAAAAAATAAAAGAAAAACTAAACAAAAAATAAAAGAAAAACTAAACAAAAAATAAAAGAAAAACTAAACAAAAAATAAAAGAAAAACTAAACAAAAAATAAAAGAAAAACTAAACAAAAAATAAAAGAAAAACTAAACAAAAAATAAAAGAAAAACTAAACAAAAAATAAAAGAAAAACTAAACAAAAAACTAAAAGAAAAACTAAAAAACAAACTAAAAGAAAAACTAAAAAAAAACTAAAAGAAAACTAAACAAAAAAATAAAAGAAAAACTAAACAAAAAACTAAACAAAGAAATAAACGAAAAACCAAACAAAAAAATAAACGAAAAACTAAACAAAAAAATAAAAGAAAAACCAAACAAAAAATAAAAGAAAAACTAAACAAAAAAATAAAAGAAAAACTAAACAAAAAAATAAAAGAAAAACTAAACAAAAAATAAAAGAAAAACTAAACAAAAAATAAAAGAAAAACTAAACAAAAAATAAAAGAAAAACTAAAAAAATAAAAGAAAAACTAAACAAAAAATAACAGAAAAACTAAACAAAAAATAAAAGAAAAACTAAAAAAAAACTAAAAGAAAAACTAAACAAAAAATAAAAGAAAAACTAAACAAAAAATAAAAGAAAAACTAAACGAAAAATAAAAGAAAAACTAAACAAAAAATAAAAGAAAAACTAAACAAAAAATAAAAGAAAAACTAAACAAAAAATAAAAGAAAAACTAAACAAAAAATAAAAGAAAAACTAAACAAAAAATAAAAGAAAAACTAAACAAAAAATAAAAGAAAAACTAAACAAAAAATAAAAGAAAAACTAAACAAAAAATGAAAGAAAAACTAAACAAAAAAAAAAAAGAAAAACTAAACAAAAAACTAAACAAAGAAATAAACGAAAAACCAAACAAAAAAATAAACGAAAAACTAAACAAAAAAATAAAAGAAAAACCAAACAAAAAATAAAAGAAAAACTAAACAAAAAAATAAAAGAAAAACTAAACAAAAAAATAAAAGAAAAACTAAACAAAAAATAAAAGAAAAACTAAACAAAAAATAAAAGAAAAACTAAACAAAAAATAAAAGAAAAACTAAACAAAAAATAAAAGAAAAACTAAACAAAAAATAAAAGAAAAACTAAACAAAAAATAAAAGAAAAACTAAACAAAAAATAAAAGAAAAACTAAACAAAAAAAAAAGAAAAACTAAACAAAAAAAAAAGAAAAACTAAACAAAAAATAAAAGAAAAACTAAACAAAAAATAAAAGAAAAACTAAACAAAAACTAAAAGAAAAACTAAACAAAAACTAAAAGAAAAACTAAACAAAAACTAAAAGAAAAACTAAACAAAAACTAAAAGAAAAACTAAACAAAAAATAAAAGAAAAACTAAACAAAAAATAAAAGAAAAACTAAACAAAAAAACTAAAAGAAAAACTAAACAAAAAATAAAAGAAAAACTAAACAAAAAATAAAAGAAAAACTAAACAAAAAATAAAAGAAAAACTAAACAAAAACTAAAAGAAAAACTAAACAGAAACTAAAAGAAAAACTAAACAAAAAATAAAAGAAAAACTAAACAAAAAATAAAAGAAAAACTAAACAAAAAACTAAAAGAAAAACTAAAAAACAAACTAAAAGAAAAACTAAAAAAAAACTAAAAGAAAAACTAAACAAAAAATAAAAGAAAAACTAAACAAAAAATGAAAGAAAAACTAAACAAAAAAATAAAAGAAAAACTAAACAAAAAATAAAAGAAAAACTAAACAAAAAAATAAAAGAAAAACTAAACAAAAAATAAAAGAAAAACTAAACAAAAAATAAAAGAAAAACTAAACAAAAAATGAAAGAAAAACTAAACAAAAAACTAAAAGAAAAACTAAACAAAAAATAAAAGAAAAACTAAACAAAAAATAAAAGAAAAACTAAACGAAAAACTAAAAGTAAAACTAAACAAAAAATAAAAGAAAAACTAAACAAAAAATAAAAGAAAAACTAAACAAAAAAATAAAAGAAAAACTAAACAAAAACTAAAAGAAAAACTAAACAAAAAATAAAAGAAAAACTAAACAAAAAATAAAAGAAAAACTAAACAAAAAATAAAAAAACTAAACAAAAAACTAAAAGAAAAACTAAAAGACAAACTAAAAGAAAAACTAAAAAAAAACTAAAAGAAAAACTAAACAAAAAATAAAAGAAAAACTAAACAAAAAATAAAAGAAAAACTAAACAAAAAATAAAAGAAAAACTAAACAAAAAAATAAAAGAAAAACTAAACAAAAAATAAAAGAAAAACTAAACAAAAAATAAAAGAAAAACTAAACAAAAAATAAAAGAAAAACTAAACAAAAAATAAAAGAAAAACTAAACAAAAAAAAAAGAAAAACTAAACAAAAAATAAAAGAAAAACTAAACAAAAAACTAAAAGAAAAACTAAAAGACAAACTAAAAGAAAAACTAAAAAAAAACTAAAAGTAAAACTAAACAAAAAATAAAAGAAAAACTAAACAAAAAAATAAAAGAAAAACTAAACAAAAAAATAAAAGAAAAACTAAACAAAAAATAAAAGAAAAACTAAACAAAAAATAAAAGAAAAACTAAACAAAAAATAAAAGAAAAACTAAACAAAAAATAAAAGAAAAACTAAACAAAAAATAAAAGAAAAACTAAACAAAAAATAAAAGAAAAACTAAACAAAAAATAAAAGAAAAACTAAACAAAAAATAAAAGAAAAACTAAACAAAAAATAAAAGAAAAACTAAACAAAAAATAAAAGAAAAACTAAACAAAAAATAAAAGAAAAACTAAACAAAAAATAAAAGAAAAACTAAACAAAAACTAAAAGAAAAACTAAACAAAAACTAAAAGAAAAACTAAACAAAAAATAAAAGAAAAACTAAACAAAAAATAAAAGAAAAACTAAACAAAAAATAAAAGAAAAACTAAACAAAAAACTAAAAGAAAAACTAAAAAACAAACTAAAAGAAAAACTAAAAAAAAACTAAAAGAAAAACTAAACAAAAAATAAAAGAAAAACTAAACAAAAAATAAAAGAAAAACTAAACAAAAAAATAAAAGAAAAACTAAACAAAAAATAAAAGAAAAACTAAACAAAAAATAAAAGAAAAACTAAACAAAAAATGAAAGAAAAACTAAACAAAAAAATAAAAGAAAAACTAAACAAAAAATAAAAGAAAAACTAAACAAAAAAATAAAAGAAAAACTAAACAAAAAACTAAAAGTAAAACTAAACAAAAAATACAAGAAAAACTAAACAAAAAAATAAAAGAAAAACTAAACAAAAAACTAAAAGTAAAACTAAACAAAAAACTAAAAGTAAAACTAAACAAAAAATAAAAGAAAAACTAAACAAAAAAATAAAAGAAAAACTAAACAAAAAAGAAAAACTAAACAAAAAATAAAAGAAAAACTAAACAAAAAAATAAAAGAAAAACTAAACAAAAAATGAAAGAAAAACTAAACAAAAAAATAAAAGAAAAACTAAACAAAAAAATAAAAGAAAAACTAAACAAAAAAATAAAAGAAAAACTAAACAAAAAAATAAAAGAAAAACTAAACAAAAAAATAAAAGAAAAACTAAACGAAAAAATAAAAGAAAAACTAAACAAAAAATGAAAGAAAAACTAAACAAAAAAATAAAAGAAAAACTAAACAAAAAAATAAAAGAAAAACTAAACAAAAACTAAAAGAAAAACTAAACAAAAACTAAAAGAAAAACTAAACAAAAACTAAAAGAAAAACTAAACAAAAAATAAAAGAAAAACTTAACAAAAAAATAAAAGAAAAACTAAACAAAAAAATAAAAAACTAAACAAAAAATAAAAGAAAAACTAAACAAAAAATAAAAGAAAAACTAAACGAAAAACTAAACGAAAAACTAAACGAAAAACTAAACGAAAAACTAAACGAAAAACTAAACGAAAAACTAAACGAAAAACTAAACGAAAAACTAAACGAAAAACTAAACGAAAAACTAAACGAAAAACTAAAAGAAAAACTAAAAGAAAAACTAAAAGAAAAACTAAACAAAAAACTAAACAAAAAACTAAAAGTAAAACTAAACAAAAAACTAAAAGAAAAGCTAAACAAAAAATAAAAGAAACACTAAACAAAAAACTAAAAGAAAAACTAAAAAAAATAAAAGAAAAACTAAACAAAAAATAAAAAAACTAAACAAAAAACTAAAAAAACTAAACAAAAAACTAAAAGAAAAACTAAACAAAAAAATAGAAAAAACACTAAACAAAAAACTAAAAGAAAAACTAAACAAAAAAATAAAAGAAAAACTAAACAAAAAATAAAAAACTAAACAAAAAAATAAAAGAAAAACTAAACAAAAAGAGTAAAAGAAAAACTAAACAAAAAAAGTAAATAAAAAAAAACTTACTTCCCGATTACTACATTCCAAAGAATCTAAATCTTGTTTTGGCACAATCTGTTTGCGATATGGAAAATCCAAAGAAGTGTTTGAACTCAAACTATCATCAGCACAAAGTGTCCAGTTTGAGGCGGGAGAAATTTTTTTCAGATCTTTGTTAGTTTCGCCATTTATCTCGTCTTTGCTCGAATTTGGAAGAATAAAGCGAGTGAGATTTGTCTCTGGATCAATATATTTTCCCTTTCGAGCTGCGATGCGTCGTTCGGCTTCGAGTTGCCATTCCGTCTTAGTAGCATCACCAGTGTCTTGTCGTTCACTGAGTGCCACAGTCGTCTTGTGAGAGGTGACACCATTGCTTGGACTCGGCTTGCTTTCAACCGGATTTTCTTTATTCTCTTTTGTAGGGTTCACTATTAGACCTGGTTTTTGCCGTCTGGGCTTAGGGATAGGATTAACCCTTGTCTCTATTGATTGTCCCACATAAGTGCTAGAAGATGCAGAGGTTGATGGACTAGGAGCACTCACTTTGGGAGCATAGTGAGCAGGATGTAGTTTTGTCAACCCAACAGAAAGTACATTCACGCCAGTGTCCGAACTTGAAGATGTTTTGTCGGGTTTAACAGCAGGAAGCCTTTTCTGGTCAGATGCAGTAGGAAACATTTTTCCCGTCGGAGTTGATTCTGAGGAAGGTTGTTGTAGATCTTTGGTAATTCCAGTCTTAGCAGGAGTATGTCCATTTTTAGCAGGATAAGTTTTTACAACTGCTGGTGCTATACACACACTATCTAGTTTATCATCCTTTTGCTTTGGTGTTATTAAAGATGCATTATGACGGGTGACCGTATTACGCTCTTTAGTCGATTCAGAGGCCAATGGTTTCTTGACTGCTATAGTCGTGATAGCTGTTGACATTGTGAATGCATTCTTTTTGAGAGGCGACTGTCTTTGTTCGTGCTTATCCTGATGATTATTGGCAAGAATAATCTCTCGTTTTGGTGATGATTCCGACGGTGGTTTCTCCACTCCAGCAGCAACTTTAGAATACTGTTCAATCCTCTCGAGAATACTCTGGTTTCTCTCATCTTTAGCTGTGGTTGTTATTGCAGTCGTCTTTGATAAAGATGATGGTAGGTCATTTTTTAAAGTAATGTTTGTTTTAGATCTAACAGAAGATGTGACACTGGGTAAAGACGTATCAGTTGTGATCTTTGAAATACTTGACTTAGCAGGTGAAGCCGAACGGGACAGAGAATTTTCTGAAGAAATCTTGGAGATATTTGATTTAGCAGGCGAGGTCGAGCGAGATGGGGAGCTTTCTGAAGCAATCTTGGAGACATTTGATTTAGCAGGCGAAGCTGAACGAGATGGGGAGTTTTCCAAAGCAATCTTGGAAATGTTTGATTTAGCAGGTGAAACTGAAGGAGATGGAGAGCTTTCCGAAGCGATCTTTGAGGCACTTGATTTATTGAGAGAAGCTGAAGAGGAGGGTAAGTTTTCATCCAAAATTTTTGACTTGGATGTTTCTGCTACCACTGATGAAATTTGAGTTTTTTGCTGCATCACAGGATTCTTCGGTGTAGACGTGATAACAGTTTTTATTCTTGCTACACTTCTTGGTGTCTCAAGTTTTACACCCATAGATTTTGCTTGCAATGGTGTACTCGTCGAGATGGGTTGACCAGCTGCAGGCGTCAGAGAATTTAAAGGTTGATTGAAAGGAAAATTATTTGTAGCAGATGGGGCAGACGATTTAGAAAAAGAGTGAAATCCTGAAGGAGATCTGGGTGGAGGTGGACCAGAAGGAGATCTGGGTGGAGGTGGACCAGAAGGAGATTTGGGTGGGGGAGGTGAAGATGATGGACTACCAGCAGAAGTTTGACGCTGGCGTACAGTTGCCAAACTCTTCAAGAGCCCAGAAACCAATTGTTGTTTACCCGATTCAGCTTCCAGACTTGTTGAAGATTTAGTTACCGTTTTTGAAGCGTGGTATTGTTTCGCTTCCATTGTACGACTTGTCACTTGCTCCATGAGCACAGGGGAGCCAGGAGAGGATTCCCTTGATCGTTTATCCTCAGTGGAGCACCCACCTTGTATAGATACCTCCTTGCCCAATCCTGCTGAGCTATTGGAAGAGAAGTTGTTAAAAACTTTACGGAGTTTAGTTTGAGCCCAACTTGGCTGCTCTGTGGTATTCTCGACCGGTGGTTGTTTTGAAAAGATCTGTGGAGATTTAGAAACTGAAGAATCAGAAGAACTTTGAGAATTTTCTCTTGATTGGTTTTCAATGTTTTTCAGATGATTCCTGAGGGCCAAAGGGGTGTGCTGTCGTTTTTCATACAGTTCTTTCTCTCTCTGCTTGTCAGCCCTCGCTTGTTCCTCAGCTTTCTGAATCTGTTCCTTCCTCTTTTCATACAATCTCACTTTTGTTGAATTTGGAGTTTCATTCATAGTCTGCCGTTGACTGGCCGGAGGAATATCGTTACTAGCAGCAGTGACACCACTCACACCATTCAAGTGGTTTTTTGATAGGATCTTGCCCGTTGGAGACAAGTGGCTGCCCCGGAAACATGATCTGTGATACAGCTTTCCATTGTCAATCTGTTTCTCAATTAAATACACTCGTTCATTGCAAAGTATGCAGAGATCATTGGCTGGAGAGCGTTGCCGGGTAGGTGAAGAACGAATCTACAAAGAAATAAAGAAAATTAATTCAAGCCTTGTATTCATCTGAAATGAATATATTTGCTGATAACACTACACTTTGTAATAGACATGTGGGGAAAAACGAATGGACACATATCCAAGGCAATGGCAGAAACTCTAGAAAACGATCTTCAGGCTGTAGTGAAATAGCACCATAAATGGATGTTTACACCTAATGCTACTAAGATTAAGCTTCTTTCCTTTAAGTAGAAATGTTCTTTAATTTAAGATTACATAATTTTAAAGCAAAATGGTTCTTGTCAAAAATTCTACTTATATTAAAAAAAAATAAATAAATAAATAAAGATGTGTATAATGTACATATGACAAAACAAAAATATCGTACACCAAAAATCACGTAACCTGATCAAGTAGTTTTGTTTTTATGAAGAAAATTTTTAAGCAATTAATGGGCATTTGAAGGTATTACAACATAAATTTTTAATTATTGTTGAGTTATCTCTCTGGTTATTTAAAAAAAAAAAAAAATTTTTTTCCAAAAGTGGCAGATGAGACAGTCACTCCTCAGATACTCCTAAAATGTGATTTCCTTATTTAAAAATAAAAGTATTTGATAAATTTATGACTTGGAACAGATTTTAATTTTGTCACAGGTACATAAATCATTTTTTCTTATTTGTATTTTTTTTTTAATATGGGGAATTCTAGACAAGAAGTAAAAATAAACCCCATTTTTGTTTTAGTAAACCTTAATTTACAACTATCTCATCAAGTGACACATCTACATATAAATATTATGTAAAAGTAAGTTTCATAGTAAAATGTACACTTAATGTTACATTTCTGCATCATATGTATTTTTACATTTTTTTATTGTATCATTTTTCATCTATGTTTTTAATTTGATTTTACATGTTAATTTTATGTAAGGTGTCAAACAATATCTATAAAAAGAAATTTACATTAAGAAATATTTATATTTGCAAATAAAAAAAAAAAATACTCATTAAAACGTTTTTAATTGAACTACTTTTAACTGTGTAATGTTAAATTCACAAGCAGTAAACAGTTACATGTGTATCCCGTCCCGCTCAAAAGAGATGATGACGTTAATCTTATGCAGTTTATTTTGAAAGATGCCACCATCCACCCACATACAGCGAAGATAAAGGAAGTGGTTTTGATTGGTCCGTTTCGTCATGTGACACAAAAAGATTTAAACCTGGATTTCAGTTTCTAAATTTCATTTGAAGAAACTTATGTGACATACTGGCAGGAAACGCCCCCCCCTTCTTCCACGGAAAAGCCGTGTGTATGATCCCAAGCAACATTTAGTGATGAACCCTGATTTGGTAATTTTGTGGAGTATGGTATTGCTCCTCAGTTGCTGTTACTCCCACTTTAATCCAGAGTGGTAGTACGTGCACCATGCGGCAGTCACCCCAAGCCCAACTTCCTCTAAGAAATATTAAATTTACAAGCAGTTTTGAGTCACATGCATATCCCAGTCAGGATAGACGATTTATTTTCATGAACTTAATTTTTTTTTTTTTTTAGGAGGGGGGGGGGGATTTGCCATCTTCCCACGTGTAGTGCCTAATGTACTCAAATGATCACCTGGTATCAACCAAACTCAAAATCGCTTAACGTATCTAATGACCACCAGTGTGTTAACCTGACAGGTATTATCACCCAATATAAATACGGGAAGAACGATTATATCTTTATTTTAATCTTCATAATGGAATATAAAAGTGACACAAAACTGTTTTTGATGGGTTGAGCTTGCTATCTCTGAAGGAGGAAGTTTCTAGGAAATTCACAAGTAATTCACAGTCACACGTATATACCGTCCATCCTAGTCAGGGGAGATCACGTTTTTTTTTTTTTCAGTTTCTTTTGCTACTATCCTCCTGCATACAGTGGCTGATATTCTTGAGGTCAACCAACCACATTGTTCAACATTGCTTAATTTCAATGATCCAATATGAACAAGTGTGTTAACATGATTATCGTTAGCAGAACTGATACATTTTGCTCGTTAGAATTGAGCCAACTCCAGATACAAATGTTTTAAGTGATTCACGAGGTGCAACTTTGTGTCACACACACTTTGGATGTCACCATTCTTTGCAGCAAACATGTGCTTGACATGCAGGTTCAGGAAGACATCTTGCAGCAGGTTGTTGCTGTTACACCATTATGTGGAGTACCGCCTTGCCACCTACCCATCAGGCAAGTTTATTTGGAGGTGCATCTCTCCCAGTGAATAAAACGTCCCCCAGATACGAACCTAGAAATTTTTGATTTAGTGTGGGACATACAGCATCTAGCCTTCCCAAATGGTCACCCATCTGATACTGGCCAGGCTCATTGTTGCTTAACTTTGGTGATCTGGTGAGAACTAGTGTCAACATGATTATGACAAACCACTGAGGATGTGTCTCCACAAATGTCCCAAATCAGGGTCTCAATACTGGATGTAGAAATGCCGAAATAATTGAGCATAAATTAACGAGGTAAATAAATACAAAACTTACATTCAACTATATGGGTTGAACCCACTTCGACAGGCAGGTAAGGCAGTTTAATCTAAGGAACACATTAGTCTTTATTACAAGGGTTGTTCCAAAAATGAAACCTCCCCCCACCCTTTTTTTTGGCTCAAAACGTTGAAGAGCTACAAAGATGGAAGTTGTACCATTAAAATGAGTAACCTTTTTGTGCTCTAGAATTTATTTTTCTACATAGTTACCACCATTTTCAATACACTTTTGCCAGGAATTCAATGACATCTGTTTCTGTCCATGCAAGAGGTTGCTTCTTTTTTTTTTTTTTTTAAAGAGTCTTTCGCCATCAATATCTGCAACAGAGAAACAAAACTTTCAAGTCATGAATGCATAAGTTTAGTCATCATAACAATGCAACTCGTAATCTATTCTGATCCATTTGGGTAAAATAAAAAAAAATAGGAGGCATTACTTTTGGAATGTCCGTCGCCCATGGACATATTTTTTTTTTTACATTGATTATCAAGAAAGAAAAAAAAATGGATTTGATCATGTCGTAAGAAAGGGTCCTGAAAACAAGGAACCTATCAGATCTGCACAATCAAATATGAATAAATTGTGTATCCAGAAAGTGAAGAGCCTCTAACGGTTATGCAACAAAAAAATAAATAAATAAATAAATAACTATTAATATTGTTTCTTTTCTTTTTCTATTGAGCTTGCGGTCTCAACTGTTTTACATTTAACCGAATAACTCATCCATTCATATTTTTTTTTTTTTTGTTTTGATTGTTCGGACAATTATTCTCATCTTGGGTGTTATTGTCACAACGTTGAAAGAAATCGCACCGTCAGGTATGAAAGTGTGTCCGTAAATTATTTTAAAAAATACCAATTTACATCAGGAAAAATAATTTTTAAAAATACGCCCAGCCCAAGGGAGATAATCTCCAACAAAAAAAAAACTTTCTTAGATTAGCCTCCCTTGTAAAAAAAATAAATAAAAAATAAAATATCAAACAAGCGTAGGAAGGATGTCTATCCAGTTTTGTAAAACATTTTTTTTTTTTTTTTTTTTTCACTAATATTGATAATTAGCATAAGGATTCAATTAAAAATGAATCATAAGAAAGTCTTAAAAAATATATCTTAGTGACCCCTGAAGATTGACCTTTTTTTTATAATTTACAGCCACTTGGCCTTCGGGACAAGATCAAAGTGTAGTATCTGTTCTTCAGATGCTGCACTTCTATTTCTTGTTCTCTTTCGGTGGAGGAGAAATCTTTCACTACCGAGACAATTTTTATTTTTGTACCTTTTCTCCACGTTAAAAAACGACCCTGGTGTCTAACTGTCCCGTGGGGAGGCATAATAAATAGGTACAATACAGAGGTAACACCTTTTCCTTAGTTGAAAAAAAAAAAAAAAACGAAAGTCGTAGGCTTCAACGACCGAAACGTTGTACGAATAACACCAAAGATGAGAATGATTGTCCAAACAATCAAAGCAATACAAACATTCATATGTAAAAACATTAAAAATCTCATCCATTCCAGTCATACTATCAAAGTTCCCCTATTTTGCACACATCTTTCTATACTTTCCACATTTAATTTTCCTCTCAAGTCATCAGATCTAAGCCTTTCTTTTAGATATTCAAAACCAGCTTCGAAATCTAATACATGATGCCCTTTTCTCTCCCCTGCCACCTCTTTCCCCACAGAAGAGACGTTACAAGCCTGTCTCTGCTTTATCGTTATTTTCATGGCAAGTGCTCGACTGAACTCCAATCTATGGTCTCCCCCTTGCCAAACTTTCACAAAAAAAAAAACACTCAACTAGCTACAACAACTATAAACGATTCTCTCCACTTTCTATCTGTGCCTAAATCTAAACGCAGATTCCATGAACAAAACTTCTTCCCCAGAACTGCCTGCCTGTGGAACACTGTTCTGCTTGCCTGCTTCCCAGTCAAATACAACATTCAAATCCCATGTAAACAAGTTCTTGTTTAGTCGTAAAATAATTAAATTCTACCCAATTTAAACCATTAACAGATACTACACTACCACGTTACATTCATTAACCCGTATCCTCGAATGGCTTTCTGCATATACAATCCTAAAGGTTTGTATATCTCAAAGTGAAGAGCCTTAGAGGATTATACAGTAAGAAAAAAAAGAATCTAGCAATTAATATTGTTTCTTTTTCTTTCTATGCTTTTGATGGTTAGGAGTGGTGTTCTTGCATTTGTCAAAGTTTCTTAAGTTTTGTAAAACGTTCGATGCGATTATAGCATGAAGCCTTTCTTCGGTAAGATTATATTTATAAATATAAGCAGGAGGCAATTATTAAAACTAATTATATATGTTCCATTTCAGGAAATACAATTCAGTCATAAACTGTATTTTAAAATAAATGCTAAAATTTTAAAAGAAATTTATTTTCTTGTCCAAAAATAAAAATCTATATGATATGTGACAAACTGAAAATATTTTCCTAAAATTATGTAAATTGATGAAGTAGTTTTATTTTTAAATGAGAAAATCAAAATTTATGAGTAACCGGAGAGTCGCAATCTTGTCTGCCATTTCTAAAAAAAACAAAAAATAATGCAATAATTCAAATTTGCAAGATGTGGTAATGCCTACGAATTCCCATTAATCACTTAATTATTTTCTTTATAAAAATAAAACTACTTGATCAATTTACATAATTTTTGGAATATGATATTTTCGTTTCATTATATATCATTGTTTATTTCTTTGTTGTTTTTTCTTTGTTTTTCTGCAGTATAAAGCTTCCTTTGCTAATGGCAAAAAAATTGTCACCAAACAAAATGAAAAGATTGCATATCTCAAACGTGTACGAAGGTCGTTTATGATCTAATAAAGCAGAAATAAAATTAAAAAAAAAAAAAAAACATTCGTGTGGCAAATATTGTCTAGTTTAATTTTAACACCAACCTTTTTCGTTTTTTCTTCACTTTGGTCTGGGGTGCTACGTTTCGGCTCTGTGGTAACTAAGGAGTCATCATCTTGATGTCGTTTCGTTCCAATCTGGACATTTCCACCTTTATAGCAGGAAACACCTGGACCACCAACTATTCACACACACAAAAAAAAAAAAAAAAATATAAAGAAGTAAAAATGAATTTGCTTGGTGTAGTTGTTTGTTTTATGGCATATCAACTCTTTGGGTTATCAAATGACAAATGCAGTCATTTTGATAAAAGTTTCTATGCTTTAAGTTCTGTATATCTTCAAATATTTATTCATTATGTTTGGTTTGGTTGTTTTGTAGACGAAAAATTGTTGTCTTCGTTTTTGGCTTTGCAGAACATTGAAGATCAAGTTTTTCAAAGAGAAAAGGAGAAAAACAAAAATAAAAACATCACTGTTTGACGTATTTTAGTTCATGAAGCAGACATCTTCACACCACCTTATCTGTTAGTATCAGGTTATATGTTTATATATTCACAAAATGTCCTGACAATATGGTGATGATTATGACGTCCGCTGAGATCATGAAGTCAACAATGATCACCAATGTTAACAACATCTGTGTGAGTTGCGACCACCATGCAATTGGCCTCGATCACCTGACAAGAAACGTTCAATATAAAGGTGGAAGGGGAATTAAAATTAAATAAATACTTGGATACGTGTTTATATTATGTCAGCATCATTCACTCCTAGACAGGTTTAACTGGCTTTCTCCAAAGGATGAAGTGTAAAGGGAATGTCAAGTTCACATGTATATCCCAGTTAGAGGAGATAATGATGTTAAGGTTTTTTTTTTTCAGAAAAATGTTGACATCCTACATACAGCGCCTGGTATGCCCAAATGGTCACCCATCTGGTACTGATCAGGTTAAACATTTCTTAACTTCAGTGATCTAATGAAAACCAGTGCATCAATATAATTATGCAGTATATATGTATTTACTGGTACAGAATTTTTAAAAAATACACTTAATGTTTGTAGAAACAATGTAAAGGGAAATTTTTTGAAAATGCTGCACACTTAAAAAAAATTTTTAAATTAAAAAAAAAATTTTTAAATTAAAAAAAAATTTTTTAAATTAAAAAAAAATTTATAAAAAAAAATTTATAAAAAAATAAAATAAAAAAAAATAAAATAAACCAGGCTGATAATGTTACAAAATCAAGATGTGGAATAACTTTTCATTATTATTTATTTAAGAAATGAATTCTTCCTGATTCGGCACCCACACAGAAAGCAGGAGAAACGGACAGGCCATTAAATAATCAGAAGATAATATGGACAAGGGCAATGAAAGAGAAGAGATATATGTTAACTAAAGTCGATGAAAGGTGTCTAGGTAAACAACATATCTCCTTCCTATCTATATTGTCTTCTATTTATCTAAACATTTTCCCATTTTCCCTCTTTTCAATTCCCACCTTAAACATCCAACATTATCAACCTGATGTTTTAAAACTTTGTTGTAGTTATAGTGTGCAAAAAATAAAAATATGTATAAAAAAATATTAATGACAAAACAGATTTAATATAGTTTAATATCGATATGTATGAGAAAAAAAATCTTTATGATCAACTAAATGAATTAGGTCCAAATTAATTTTACTTGTACTGGGACGAGTATTCTAATTAAAATAATCTGATTTTTTTTTTTTTTTTTTTTTTTTGCAAACTGACACAAAATCATTATTATACTAAGGATGTAAATGTCAATTTCTGAATATCTCATTCAAATTGCTTACGTTTTTCTTTGTCTTTGAAATAATTGTGTATACTTGCAACATAAGTAATAATACTTAGTTTGTCTGGAACCGGAAGATCAAACATGTCTTTTGCTTCCAGAAGAGCAGCAATGCCAAGACTTTCAGCAACTGAGAATGCCTGAAAATTTGAAAAGATCAAATGAATTGAAATTCTAAAAGAAAACTATTATCAAAAGTCAGTGAGAATTGGTTCAATTTAAGAGTTAACGTCTTATGACTTGAATTATGATGAAGATGATTTAAAAAATACTTGTTAATTTTAGTTAGTTTAACAGATAATGATACTATCACGGTCTTCAAACTGAAAAAATATGAAATTCAATAGTTAAATTACCACAGAGGTTTTTTGCATTTCATAAACTTACCTTGATTATTATTCATAGTGCTTGAAAAAAGTGTTTATGGCAACAAATGAAATCTTCAACTCTGAGACAGATGGCGGCATACTGAATGTAAGCAATGGACAGTTGCAATCTGGAGGTATCTGGCATCTACCCAGATATTGAACTAATACGTACAAGGCGTGTTTGAATCAATTCCCAATTTAATTATGCCGTTATATTCATTTATTTACGACTGAACTGATTAAGAATCACAAAAAGGTTTTATTTAGCCTCCCCATGAGAGAAAGTTGATGTAATGCTGATCCTTATCTAGCTAGGGTCTCAAGTATACAGCATTGAAGGTCAGAGAAAATGTAGCAAATTTCTTCACATCTCTCTCCAATTTAAAAAAAAAAAGATTTTTAAATCAGTAAAAGTTTCTGGGATCAGATAAAATCTGCACTTCTTATATAAAAGTCGCTTTGTATGTTTTTTTTTTCTTTTTTTTTTTAAACAGTGATCACCACTTATCAAGGCCCGGAAGCCACTCAGGGATAAGGTTTATTGCAAGTACATTACGTTAGTGTGGAGATTTGATGAAGTGTTTACTTAAGGGGGCGGTTCATTAGGAATTTGTTAACATTGGACTTGAATACATCCAAGTTGTAGTCCAGAGGGAAGCAGGCAGACGGAACAGAGTTCCACAGGCGTGCAGTTCTAAGAAAGAAGCTTTGTTCATGGAATCCGCATTTTGATTTAGGCACAGATATAGAGTGGGGGAAATTTTTCACAGTGGATTCAGCTAGACGGGTGTTTTTTGTGAAAGATTGGCGAGGGGGGACCAGAGATTGAAGTTCAGATGAGCACCTGCCATGGAAATAACGATAAAACAAGGATAGGCTCGCAACGTCTCTTCTGTGTGAGAGAGGTTGCAGGGTAGAGAAAAGGGCATCCCCCACTAAGCCACGAAGTCTATTTTGTACTCTGTCAAGGCAGGATAGGCTGTTTTTAGCAGCTCCTGCCCAGATATGGCAACAGTATTCCATCCTTGGACATACCTGGCTTTTATATAGATAGAGAATTGCATCAGTAGTGAGATATCTTCTGGAGCGGTAGAAGGATCCCACCATCTTTCCAGCGACCTTGGCAACAGACTTGATGTACGTGTTCCATTTCAGATCAGGAGTAAAGGTCAAACCCAGAAGCTTGTCAAAACACGGGGCCTCACCCAGACGAGAGCCATCCATCACAATTGATGCCAGCTGGGGATCAGAGCGTTGATGATGTAAGGATAGGAGTTTGGTTTTGGATGCATTAAAGGTAACCAGCCACATCTTCCCCCACTGAACCACGCGCTCGAGATCAGAGGAGAGAGAATCAGAGAGAACTTTGTCATTTACAGCCTTTGATGTGTTGCCGTAGATGGTCGTGTCATCAGCATAGATGTCAACGAATGATTTAAGTATGTGTTAAGGGAGGTCATTGATATAGATCAGGAAGAGAGTTGGGCCCAGGATTGACCCCTGAGGGACTCCAGCATTTATACTGCAGGCCTCCGATTTTTGTCCATCTACCACTACTCTTATGAGCCTATCGGAGAGAAATGATTTAATGATTGAGAAAACATTTCCAGTTATACCGTAGCTGGAAATCTTGTGAAGTAGACCTTTATGCCATACCTTGTCGTAGGCCTTTGATATGTCAAGAGCAATTGCCCTAGAAAGGAAGCCTTTGTCAAGAGATTCACTAATCCTGTGGGATATAACCGTCAGCACATCTGCGCTAGATCTTGCAGAGCGGAAACCATATTGTGTGTCACTAAGAAGGTTATTCCTGCTGAGATGGTTGACTATTTCTCTATTTAATATGGATTCCAGCAACTTACTCATAACACACAAGAGACTTATAGGTCTGTACTGAGAGGGAGATGACTTATCACCTGAATTCTTAAATACAGGGTAAACTGATGAGGTCTTCCAGGGAGTCGGAAAGCACTTTTCCTTAAGGCAGCGCTTAAATAGTTTCGTAAGTATGGGAGCAAGTTCTGGTTGAAGCTTTTTTAACACTATAATTGGGATGCCATCAGGGCCAGTTGCTTTACTGGAATCTAGGTTCTTTATTAGCTTGGCGACCTCATGCACGGATATTTGTATGTTACCTAGCTTGTTCTGTGTTATAGGAGGAAATATGGGGAGTTGATGGCCTTCGTCGCATAGGGTAGAATTAGCTGCAAAGTTCTTTGCAAATAGTTTGGCCTTGTCTGACGCTGACGAGATGAGCTCTGGTCCATTGATAATGGTTGGAATAGAACGCACACTTCTGTTCAGGATCCTATTTGTTATTTGTCAAAACTGGTGGGATCCAAGCCGCTGATCAGCTACCTTGGATTTAACAGACTGGGCATATAGCTCTCTTGCATTTTTTATTACTCTTTTACAGTGGTTGCTGGCAGACCTGAAAGCAGCTTTAGTCTCAGTGCATCTATTATGTTGGTAGCTACGGAAAAAGTGATTTCTGTACGCGATAGCAGCAGCACATTCTGGGGAGAACCATGGCTGGCTGTTAGGTTTTTGTTGGATTTGTTTTAGATGGTATGAATTGGTCTATGCCTACAATTAACCATTCGGTCAGATCTGATACTATAGAGGACACTTCCTTTTTAAACATGGAGTGCAGAGGTAAATCAGATATGAATGTACGGAAGCTATCCCAGTCAGCCATAGAGTATCGGTATGCAGTATGGTGGAGGGGTATGTCTGGGGGCTTCTTACATTTCGTTTTTATCTTAACTGATACGACGGAGTGGTCGGAGGATCCTAGAGAAGAATGAACGGAACATGAACATAGCTCAGGGGAAGTTGAGAGAAAAAGGTCTAAGAGGCTTGCATATTGACCGGGTGTATCGGGCACACAGGTGGGTTCGCGAACAATCTGAGTGAGGTCATAAGCAATGGCAAAATCATGACAAAACCTCCCCTCATCATCTGTCTTATTTGAATGGGTCAGCCATTCCACGTTATGGACGTTGAAGTCACCACAGATGTGGATGTTAGCCGAGGGATGTGAAGACAGTATGTGGTCTATTTTCTCAGATATGCTCTTAAAGATAGTAACTCCGCTGTTGTGGGGCCTATAGAGGGCAAATATAAATGCAGTGGTGTTAGTAAGTGCAACCCTGAAGCACATATAGGGTAAATTATGATCTTCTCTAGAGATATCCCTGCCACACAGGAAGCCATCCTTAATGTAGGCACATATTCCATGCCCATGCTGATCTTGGGGGTCACGCAAGTTCCCTCCTCATAGGTTCCAAAACGACTAAACCTTTCTTTTGCAAATTTTATAAAGGTAATTTATATGTCTGGCAGTGTTCTTAGATATGTTTTCTACAGAAGTTGATTCGATAAGTATCGAAAATAGATGTACAGAATTGTTATTTGACAAGAGATAGATGCAGCAGACATCAAGACGCACTGAGAGAAGAAAAACAAAAATGTTGGATTATCATTCATTGAAACGTGTGTCTGTGTGTGTGTTGGGGGTGGGTACATTAACAATGCTGTCTCATGGAGACATTTCAGGTGGTTACTAATTGTTATATAATAACCTGAAATTGATATTGAGAATTGATTGGCGATCAAATTTCTCTACACACATCTTCCTCCTACAATCTGCATCTCTTATTAGCAACAATAAAGATGCATCATTATATTTTCATATATTAATGACTTCATTCTTTTAAAGCACAACAGGAATGCAACACAAGAACTAAAGAAACGAATATACGACCAAAGAGGAAGGTATTTACCTCTGCAGGAAGTGTGACAAAATTGGGTAAGGTTTTGCAAAAAAAAAATTGTTGAGCAGTCACATCAACATTCTCCTCCGGCAATTAACTGGAAACTAATCTCTTAAAGAGAGAGGGTAAAGCATGGGAAAAAACTGCATAGAACCATATTTCAAACCAACAGAAGCTAGGTCGTTATTTACTAAAGGAGGTGATGTATATCCCAATTAGGGGAGATAACGTCAGGGTTTTTTTTTTCAGGGTGATGTTGACATCCTACATACAATGCCTGGTATTCCCTAAATGGTCACCCATCTGGTACTGATCATGTTCAACATTTCTTCAATTACAGTAATCTAATGAAAACCTGGTCTAACGACACTAATGACTGATGTCCCAAGTTAAAATTCAGTTTGTTCCACAAAATTCACTTTCACTTAAGATGTATGCAACTGTTACATGGTCCCTCCTGTAATCCCCAATGTCTTTCTAGAAAGGATTCTGACTAGAAAAATATCTGGGATATTAATGCCAACAATAGAATTTTCGGATTCATATGATATGATAAACAATTACTAAAAATATGATCCAGACTATTAGACTAATAGTAAAAAAAATTTTTCATCAAAAAATAATTTTTTTAGTTTAATAATTAAACCTAAAAGTTTTTAATTTAATAAGTAAACCCCCTTTTTTTTTTAATTAAACCTAAGGAAATATTAAATTAATAATGAAACCTAAAAAAATATTTAATTAAACCTAAAAATTGTTTTTAATTAAACCTAAAAATGTTTTTAATCAACAAATAAACTACAGCAAGAAATAAGTAAACAATGGTGATCATCATTTTGTGAATTAAATTGATAAAAACATTTGCTAAAATCCAATTAGTAAATGCGTTTATGTTCATGCAATGAAGAGATGAAATCTAAAATACTTACCAACTGATTATTGTCGTAAACATTGTTTTTGGAAAGTGCATCAAAATTGCTAAAAAAAAACAAAAAAAAAAAAAAAACAAAGGATAGAAAAAAAAAAACGTATTACAAAAGGGGAGAATAAGGGATGTGCTAAGAATTTTATTGGAATTTTGTCAATCACACTTTCCCCTATACGCCAATCATATCATCAAAATAAAACTTTTGAACAAACATCAACAGCCTTTTTTTTTTTTTTTTTTTTTTATTCAATTTTCACCCCAAACAAGGCACAGTGCCACTTTGAAGCAGGGGGCTACTATCAGGGACTTAATTAGCGGGGTCATTATGAAGGGAGATGAGTAGAAAGATGTTTGTTAACATTACACTTGAACTTCTGCATATCGTTGCAGTTGGGAAAGCAGAATCCCGGAAGGCAGTTTCAAAGATCCGCAGTTCTGGGGAAGAAACTATTGGAGTAAAAGGCTTTCTTGCACCTAGGGATCTCTACTGTAAAGGGATGAGACTTAGTAGCTTGTCGGGTTTGTCGGGGGTAGTTACGTCGGGGAGCTACAAGTGTTTGCAGTTCGTCAGAGCATTCACCATTGAAGTATTTGTAGAACAGGCAGAGGGATGCAACATCTCGTCGATGGGACAGAGGCTGAAGCCTAGATGACAGTTCAGGACCTATCAGGTTGGCGACTCTCTTTTGAACCCTGTCCAGGAGAGAGAGACAAGAAGCAGATGCACCAGCCCAGATGTGACAACAGTACTCCATACATGGGCGAATAGTTGCCTTATAGAGGTATAGGATACTGTCAGGCGTAAGTAGTTTTCTAGCACGGTAGAGGGAGCCAACCTTCCTTGCAGCAGCCTTGGCAATGCTCTCAATGTATCTATTCCAGTTCATATTCCCTGTAAACGTTAGGCCGAGGAGTTTAAAAGAAGTACTTTCAGGTAATGTGTTCTCGGCCATTGCTATTGGTGGTAGAGAAGGTTTCTTGTAGTTATTGAAGGAAACAAGCTTAGTCTTAGCAGCATTGAATGTGACCAACCATTTTTGTCCCCATTCCACTACGGATTGGAGGTCATCCTCTAGTGTTTCTGCCATTTCCTTGGATATGTGTTCATTTATTTTCCCCTCATATCTGTTATAGAGAGTGGTGTCATCGGCAAATATACCCATCTCTGAAACAATTTTATCAGGGAGGTCATTTATGAATATCAGGAATAATAGAGGTTCAAGGATAGACCCCTGAGGTACTCCCGCATTTATGTCGTATTGTTTGGATGTACGACCGTTGAGGACAACTTGGATTTTTCTATTACTTAAGAAGGATTTAATTACATTATGAATTCTTCCAGTGATTCCATATGATCTAATTTTCCTTAGAAGACCATCGTGCCATACCCTGTCAAAAGCCTTAGATATATCGAGGGCCACCGCTCTACCCTCCCCTGTTTTATCCAATGAGCAGTATATACGTTCAGAAACTACAGTTAAGATATCTGCTGTTGAACGGACTTGCCTGAATCCATATTGTTTGTCAGTCAGGAGTTTAGCAGCTGTTAGGTGCTGGACTAGGGCTTGATTAACTAAGGACTCAAATATTTTGGCAAAAAGCGGGAGAAGGCTAATGGGGCAATAATTTAGTGGGTCAGTTCTTTCACCAGAATTCTTGAAGACTGGTACCACAGAGGCGGTTTTCCAGCAGTCGGGAAAACAAGATTCGTTAAAGCATTTATTGTAAAGTTTGGACAGAACTGGAGCAACCTCGGCAGAGCATTTTTTTAATAGCACAGCCGGGATGAGATCTGGTCCACACGCTTTTGAGGTGTCTAGGTTTTTTATAATAGCATGTACCTGAGAAGGGGTGATTTTCAAATCGTCTAGTGAGGCGTCTGTTCGCAGAGGAAAATCAGGGAGTGAGTGGTGTACCGAGTTCAGTGTGGAGTTTGAGGCAAACCGACTGGCAAGCAGATTTGCCTTGTCAGTTGCCGTGCAAGCAACCTTATGATCGTTTGATAGTGGGGGAATAGTTGACTGTCCATTATTTACTATGCTGTTGTAGATTTTCCAAAAATCCCGGGTTCCTAATTTCTGTGCTTCGATGCATTTTCTGGTGGTTTCAGAGTAATCTGTCTTAGCTGTCTATCACTCTCTTACAATTATTTCTAGCTTCTATAAACTTCTGTTTATTTGAGCTGGACTTATGTCGGTTGAATCTGCGGAATGCATGCTACCTTTGACAAATGGCAGCTGCAGAAGCAGAAGTAAACCATTGGGGGGAGTGGGGCTTGCTATAGAATTTCCGTGCGGGAACATGTGCTTCAATAGCAGTTTTGAACCATTCAGTGGTCTCATTTGCACACTGTTCCGCTGGAAGAGTAAAGATATTTTGCCATGGGGCATCTCTGATGAGCTCCCTGATGGCTTCCCAATCAGCCTTTTTGTAATACCTCTTTGTTTTGAGTAGTGGGTCTTCAGTTTTAGGGCGAGAATTTAGGCTGATTTCTACCATTATCACAGCGTGATCAGCATTCCCGAGTGGGCTGTGGGCATTTGTTGTACAGTCATTGGGAACCGTTGTCAGAAAGAGATCTAGAAGTGAGGTATGTTGATCTTGCTGGTCTGGGAAACGTGTCGGAAATGTAACCAACTGAGATAGGGAATGGGATATAGAGAAGCTATGTGTTGCGCTACCAGCTACGTCTGTGTGATTAGAGAATCCTAGCCAGTTACTGTGGTGGACATTGAAGTCACCAAATACATGTATTTGTGCGCTAGTATCGAGGGAGAGTGCTATATCTATGTTGTCTGAGACTTTGTTTATTAGGGTACAGTCTTGGTTTGAGGGAGAGCGGTAAAGAAAATACAAGTAGCTAATATTGTGTTGCATATTTAGTCTGAAGCACATAAAGGCCTGGTCGTCTGATTCTAGTTTTATTTCTCTAGTCAGAGGGAGGGTGTTACGAATATAGACTCCAAGTCCATGCATATGTCTGTCCGAGTCCTTACGGTAGAGTGGGAGATAACCAGGCATGTTAAAGTGGTTAGAGGGAATGGAGGAGTGAAGGTTAGTTTCACTTAATGCTAAGATATCCGGGGTGTTTACAAGGAGAAATGACTCAACATCATCTTAGTTCTAAGCCTTGCCATCCTATTATACTTTCTCCGCATCAGAGTTCACATCTGTCATCATGTCATCTCATATGGTCTTAGATTTCTTGAACACAAACTGCTTATCTCTCAAATTACCAGTAATTTCACTGCACTTCTTGTGTACCTAGTGTTTATAAATTCCAAAAAATATAGATTTGAAAAAAAAAAAAAAATTTTTTTATTATCATTTCATCCCAAACAATGCACAGAACCACTTAGTCATGAGGAGTTACTACTTGGGTCCAGACTTTCTGAGATACTATGTGAGTTGAGCAGCAAGATAGTTGTTCACATTACACTTGAATTTCTGCATGTCAGTACAGTCAGTGAAGCAGGAGCCCAGCAGCAGTCTGAAGGAAAAAGTTATTCGAGTAGAAGGCATCAAGAGATTTCTACAGTGTAGGGGTGGGATTTTGCTGCTTGTCGGTTTATTGAGGGTATTGTCATTGAGGGGGTACTAATGCTTATTCGTCAGAGCACTTGTTATTGAAATACTAGTAAAACAAGCACAAGGATGTCATCTTTGGGTGATGGGACAGATGCTGGAGTTTAGTTGAGAATCTATTAGGTTGGCGACTTTTTTTTTTTTTTTAACTGTCTAGGAGAGAGCACTAGTGGCAGATGCACTAACCCAGATGTGGCAACAATACTCCATGCATGAGCAAACCGTGGCCTTGTAGATATACATGATACTCTCAGGTGTGAGTAGTCTTTTAGCATGATAGAGAGAACCCACCTTCCTTGCAGCAGCCGTGGCAATTGCCTCAATGTTGCTTGTGAATGTTAACCCTAGGAGTTTGAGGGAATTGAGTTACACTTAACTTTATACAAACTGAGCAGGAGAATGTTTCTCTTTTGGAGGGCTTTACATTATTATTCTCAGAACTTTCCGTAATATTCCTTTTTTTTCTTTCTTTTTTTTTTTTTTTACACAGTGATCACCACTTATCAAAGCCCGGAAGCCACTCAGGGATAAAGGGTTATTGCAAGTACATTACGTTAGTGTGGAGATTTGATGAAGTGTTTACTTAAGGGGGCGGTTCATTAGGAATTTGTTAACGTTGGACTTGAAGACATCCAAGTTGTAGTCCAGTGGGAAGCAGGCAGACGGAACAGAGTTCCACAGGCGTGCAGTTCTAAGAAAGAAGATTTGTTCATGGAATCCTCGAAATCTTTAAGTTATAAAGTAGGTCTTACGATTCACAAACAAATCCAAAACAATCAAAATACGGCATCTCTTTTAGACAAATCATATGGAACTTTCTGGACAATGCTTGATCAATCTTCAAACACTTATGAGCTTAGTTTGCGCAAAACCCTAACCAAACATCTGTTGGCACTGTGAAAAGCTTAATTCCAGATCCAAAAAAGCAAAATTCAAGTTTTTCTTATTAAGATACTCCTTATTGCATTTGTGGTATTTTGTCGAGGTATGAAACTACACTGCACTTAATTCATGATTATGTGACTTATTTCCGGCTCAATTATTCTTTCAACCCCTTTTAGGACCTGATCCATCAACTATAAATCTCTGTAATAACCGCTTTTAATATCTACTTGGAGATCAGAAAAGCATTTGAATGGAGCACATGTCACAAATTGTGATCAAAGTTAAAAGTTAGACTCTTTATTGGCACTATTAAAACAGTCCTACTGCATAATGCGGAAACAAGAATCCTAACAAAGGCATTGAAGAAATTAGATGGATACTATACAGATGCTCAGGATAGCTTGCAATATATCTAGGAAGAGCAACACCAACTATACGGAGATTTATCTCCAGTATCATTGTTCCGTTTGTTTGTGGCTAGCATTCCATTGATATTTTAAATGCACTTCTCTCCAACAATATGCATATTTGTCTTTCCTCATCTTTAGCTGTCCTGGATAGCAACAGAAAAAGATGCAACTAGTACGGCATTGTATGTGGCATAATGAAGAGGAAACCAGCAAATCTAACGCCCAAAAGTATCCTGTACCTCTATAAGGCCACCATTCGCCCATGTATGAAGTATTGTCATATTTGGGCTGGTGCATCTGCTACTAGTCTCTCACTCCTAGACAAAGTTAAAAAGAGAGCTGCCAACCTGATAGGTCCTGAACTTTCATCTAAGCTTCAGCCTCTGTCCCATCGATGAAATGTTGCATCCTTCTGCCTGTTCTACAAGTATTTTAATGGTGAATGCTCTGACAAACTGCAAGCACTTGTGCCCCCATGAAGTAAATACCCTCGACACACCTGACAAGCAGCTAAATCCCACCCCTACACAGTAGAGATCTCTAGATGTAAGAGCTTTCTACTCCAGTAGTTTCTTTCTCAGAACCGTTACCTTGGAATTCCCTTCCGGGTCCCTGCTTCCCCAACTGTACAGACATGCAGAAGTTCAAGTGTAACATGAACCGACATCTTGCTGCCCAACTCCCTACATAGTATCCCAGTAGCTCATGTCCCTGATAGTAGCCTCCTACATCAAAGTGGCAATGTACCTTGTTTGGGGTGAAAATGTAATAAAAAAAATAAAAAAAATAAAAAAAAAAGAAATCTGTTCTCTAGATGCCTTCAACTGGTTACCTCAATTGAAGAAGTGTCATATTCATCGACACAGGATTCGAGAGCATGCAGAAATTGCAACCAATCATGCAAGATAGAGAGTGCTGAAGGAGCCGTGTTGATTCTATGGTGAAGACGGTAGAAATGAGATGATAATTTGTGAACTGCTAGAAGAGCGGATCAGTTCTACCCTTCCCACAGTTCACTCCCCTTCATGTTACTCACAGCTTTCCACAGAATTTCTTTTTCAGTTCTCATAGCTGAACCCAAAAACTGTTTGTACAACTTCTAGATTTTCTTAGTGGCATGACCCTTAGTGTTCTTTCATAATAGCATTTCCAAGCATCCATCTTGTCCCGTTTGTTTGTGGCTAGCATTCCATTGATATTTTAAATGCACTTCTCTCCAACAATATCCATATTTGTCTTTTGTGATCTTTAGCTGTCCTGGATATTTCATCCCTTTGTATCATATCTGGAAATCTAGCTTGTGCAGCCTCCATCGTAACCTTGTAAACTGCTCTTCTCACAGTCCTCTTTATCACCCGATATATATATATATATATATATATATATATATATATATACGTATTCACTAAACCTTTTCTCCATTCACATCCTTTCTTCGATTCACTCACTCATCTTTAACTCAAAGCTATTGTGTCACAAAGTCTAAAGAATATAATGAAGATGAGTTGATCACAACATACTTTGCATCAATAGTCGTAACGTCAAAATTAAAGATGGTGAACAAAGCAGTTCTGTAAAAATGAATAGGATCGTGAAGGAAAAAAACAAAACTAATATTTCATAGAAATAAAAGGCAAATTTCTTTTCATAGAAATCACTCCAGACATAGCATGAAGCCATTTGATGTAAGGATCTAATAAGAACAAAAGACGATTACCACAAAGATAGGAGATGCCTGTTGGCCTTAATCTAGAAAAAAATGAGGAAAAGAGATCCATAATTCTGCAGGTTTTGGAAAACAATTTTATAATTGTTCTGAAAACCATTTAAAATTTCATTTTTTTGATTTCTTGGAACAAACAAGACTTATCGTTTGTATTTACTTGTCTCCCCACGAGGGCAGAGTTAGACACAAGGTCGATTTTTAATGTGGGGAAAATCCTGCTCCCAAAAAGGGGCACACTGGATAGAAACAAAAATTTAAATTGTCCCAGTCATGAAGGATTTCTCCTCCACTGACCGAGAGTAGAAGAGGTGTAGCATCAGAACAGATGCTACACTGTGATCTTGTTAGTGAGATGTAAAGGGTTACTAAAATTTATGAATGTGAAGCATAGGATTGAAAAGTGCCATCTCCATAACAATGGAAAATTTTTATTATGTTCTCGAATTTTATGCTGCTTTGTCATAACCATTATGTTTTGCTTATGCAACGTAATTTATTTTTTTATGTTCAAATTAATTTTTTAAATCATTTCAAAGTCATTTGGATTATTCAAACTACTGTTCGCGTCTTGAACATTACTTGTGCGACATTTATGCTGATGTAAACTCTGACCATCATCCATCGGAGGTAGCATGTTCTCATTCTGTCAGCCATGACCAGGTAGAAGTCTTGAGTCACAATTATTCTTGAATTGTAAGCCAGGTTTAATTTTAGAAGAGTTCTTGATGGGTAGCTATTCTAGACGAGTCCTGGATATGAAGAATATTCATGGGCAGCTGGTCTGTACAGGTTCCAGACTTTTTAATTTTGCAGCCAAAGAGCAAAAGATATTTCTCGTGTCGACACAAAAAAATTATGTGCTGGAATGCTCAAAGATTAAATATTTTTATGGAGTAATTTTAGTCTCTGATTTGGTTGATAAGAGAATGTGAATTAATTTGATTCATCAGTTTCTATCGGCAGCGTTTATAAATAGAATCTCTCAACTTTCAGGGAGAATACCCGATTATTAATCAAAAATATTACAACAATTATATTCTTCGTATTGTCCATACTGAGGATTGAACCTTCGACCTTCAGAAAGATTACAGAGTTTAATAAGATACACCCGGAGAAGTGCAGCGGTTACAGCGTCGAAAACATTGTGCAAATAAAACAAAAAAAAAAAAAAAAAGATGAGAACAGTAGTCAAACTAATCTCTATAATCCTCACCTCAAAAATTCATAAACTTTAAAGTCAACATAATTTTTTTTTTTATCTGTCACCAATACATAGGTATATTGTCTTTACAAAAAATTAAATATCGATTACTTTCTCTCTCTCTCTCTATATATATATATATATATATATATATATATATATATATTTTACTAGGGCTAAGACAACAGCATATTCTTTCCATCGTTTTGACTCTTGAGTATATATCCAACACAGACACAATCAACCGAGAACCACATCAGTCTATATAAAAACATGTAAGATATCAATGGATATATACTTGAGAATAAAAACAAAAGAATATGCTGTTATCATAGTCTAAGTGATTACACACAGAAATAGGTAAAATGGATTCGAAGTCAAATTTTGCTTTTGTTGAAAAAGAGTTCATATCTTTCTTAAAAAAAATAGATTTACATATATAGTTTGTAGGAATAAACCTATCAACAACAAACTTTGAAATAAAACCAACTTTATTTTATATACTAGATATATATTTCACTTTATGGCGATCTGACAATTGTGATTATTTCTTACCAAATTTCTCATATTAGTATAGATATACAATTTGAAAGAAACTTACATGAGATCAGGCCGGAACCTGTGTATGAGAGCGCAAAAAGCTAATCCATCCTTCCAAGAGCTGCTCATATTTGTGATGTTGACATCTTTATAACCATCGACAATGGCTTTGCACCATTGCTGGAGAGCACGGATTTTTGAATGGGACATTCTTTACAAGTTGCAAAGTTTGTTGTTTTTTAAATAATCAAAAATGATAACTTCGTCTCTTCACAATGGATTTCTGCCAATTACTTTCAAAGTTGCATTTTGGAGAAATTCAGCAGCTGGAAAAAAAGAAATATAAAATAATTTTAACTTCAAAAGATTTTTTTGAAAAGAAACAAACATTTCAGCAGAAAATAATCAAGAATCGTACAAATAATAAGATTGTGCAGAGGGCACACATTTCCACCAAGGTTAAAATAACACATTGTCGAATAAGGTAAACAGAGTTCAATCATTAAGTCTTTTCTCCAAATTTTCATATCAAAGACAATAAGATCAAATTCAAAAGTTTTGTGCGTTGTTGTCAAGAACTCAACCTAATTAGACAAAAACACAAAAAACTTTTATGTATGTACCAATCACGGAACAAAAATGTCATATTCCAAAAATCATATAAAGTGATCAAGTATTATTTTTATATAGAAAACACTTTCATAATTTGTAACAATTTTCATAGTAAATCGTAGCCATTACAATACTGATTTTTATCTCGGTAGTTCGAATTAAGTTGTCTGTATTTATTGAAGATAGCAAAGCGAAACATCCTTGGTTCCTCATTAAATTTGATTTTCTTAAAAAAAATAAATAAATACTTGATTAACTTGCTTGATTTTTGGAATATGAGATTTTCATTCCATGATGGATACAAAGATTTTTCGGTATTTTTGTTTTTAAATTAATTGAATTATGAACAAGACTCGTTGCATGCAAATGTATTGAAATGTTGAAAATTTCTGAAAACAGAAAACAAGAGTTTTTGGATTTTCAGGAAATTCCTCGAAAACTTACAAGGAAAATTAGACCTGCCAAATTTAATAATGGCTTTTTAAATAGAAAATGAAAATAAAATGTAACTTTTTTCATTTAATTTAAGCAAACATTCAGTACCCATTGTGTAAAATATTTAATTTGTATGTTAATAATAAGGTCAATAAAATTAAGACAATTCTTTTCTATTTACATTTTTTGTACAATTAATTTTTTTTAAAGAAAACTTTTGTTATCCTTTTGCTTAATTGAGACTTCTTATCAGGTTCTAACTCTCTTATATCCAGATTAATTATATTAATCAATTTATTTTATTGAATATGTATCGCTGAAAAGCACGGGTGCTTAAGCACTTATTGTACAGAAAATAAATATTGTATTCATATGCTAATAATAAGGTCACTAAAACTAAGACAATACTTTTCTATTTACAACATTTTTTGTACAATTTGAGTGTTTTAAAAAAACTTTTATGTTTTCCTTTCGCTTAACTATCCAGTTTTACATCGCTCCCTTTTTCTCTCTCTCACACATACACGTAACTATTTCTCGCGTACGTAATGAAAACAGAGGGAGTAGGAGTGTTGAAATCTATGAGAGTGAAAGTGAGGTGTTTTCTTTCACCGCCGCTGTTTCTATTAATAATGAGTGTTGGTTTTTAAAAGGGAGAAGTTTTTTTGAAACTGCGACAGACTTTACGAAGTTGAATGTTTTTAGCCGTTAAAAAAAAAAAAAAAACTACGGTTGATTTTATAAAATTATTTATTTATAATGACATGAATTAAAGATTTCTCGCGTACGTAACGAAAACAGAGGGAGTAGGAGTGTTGAAATCTATTAGAGGGAAAGTGAGAGGTGTTTTCTTTCACCGCCGCTGTTTCTATTAATAATGAGTGTTGTT
>NC_136495.1:158573233-158718233 GCF_053919585.1 Euprymna scolopes | reverse complement strand
GCTTGAAAAATTAAAATCAAAATTAAAATATATTTTATTTTTTCAGATGAGAATAATTTATATTATTTCGACTATTATCTTCATCTTCAGTGTTATTTTCATAACGTTTTTGGACGGTGTAACCTCTGACTTTAAGCTCCATCTTCTCAAATTTGAGAATCTGCTGGAAACTCAAACAAATTCTTTATTTAATCTATGGAGGTATATTGTTCTCATTCCATCAGCCACAATTGAGCATAAGTCTTTATTTTTATTATGTCCTTGTATTGTATAGACTGAGGATTTAACCTTTACCCTTTACCCTCCGGAAGTCTCACTTAGCCATGATTATTACATAGCACTTTATCCGTTCCACTACGAGTCTAAATAACACATGTATTCACTTTACTATTTGATACGGATGTCCAGTACTAGAAAGTATGTCCGGTTGGATCATCAAACGGATCAAGGTATGCTCCTATTTATCCAGACGATAAATAATGTGAATCCATGTTATAATTCTAATGACGACTGTAATCCAAATGGAAACCTTTTGTATGTTATAAAGTTTCATATCAAACAATATTTATTCTCCTTTGGTTCGTTACTTTTTGGTTACTTTATGAAATAAATTTTTAAATTGACGTGAAGTTTTATTTTTCTTGGATTTAAGTTACATAGAAATTGTCCAAAATTCATATCAACAACTTTGAGCTTTCAACCAATCAAAGAGGATTCACAACTCTCGTGTACAAAACTTACAATTTTATTCATCCAAACATTTTTCCATTATGCAACATTTTAATCACAAAACAACTTTACAAAGATAAGATTCATGACGACACTGAAATATTTTGTAAAAGCAACTGCAAAAACGACAACAATTTTAGAAAGAAGTCTTTAAAAACAACAATCATCATTTTTATCCTTGTTTATCCTTGCTTGTGACAATGGCAGTTCTGACCCTGCTACTACTTACTGAGCACCCGTTAGACTGGATAGTCCAATCCATGATCTATAAATAGAACAATTGATATAAGAGGGAAATCCAAGCTAATTACGATTAAATATCAAGGCAGATATCTGCACAAAGACAGAAATTCAGTGCCACATATTATGGCTGCTCTTCTTTACTGAAAGAGCATGGAATCTCTTGTACAGTGATGCAGTAACGTGAAAGCCAATCACTTTAGCCATTCAAGTAGAAAATAATCTAATCCATAGACAAATAGATTCGCTCGTCTATTCTCTATTTCCGCCTCAGAAATGAAATATAACTGTCTAATCTTTTTCTATGTTAACAAACTTGTTCATTTTTATAAGACTCCAATAGTTTCTTCCCCAGAACCGCAAGACTCTGGAATTCCATTCCAGGTCCCTGCTTCCCCAACAGTACTGACATGCAGAAGTTCAAGTGTAATGTGAACCGACACCTTGCTGCCCAAATCCCTACATAGTACCCCAGTAGTTGTTGCCCCTGAGAGTAGCCCCCTACACCAAAGTGGCAATTTGCCTTGTTTGGGGTGAAAATGTAATAAAAAAAAAATAAAAAAAAGACTATTACAGCCCATAACATGACCGAAACCTGAAAGACAACCGTTACAAATGACACCTGCTAAAAATCCAAAAGCAACAGAAACACATGATGCCTTTTCTACAGCTGCAGAACATTAGTGGAATTTCAGTTCCGCAAAAGACTCCTTGCCAAAGCAGTTTTTCTATAGGTGAACAAATCCTTTCCAACCTCTCCTATGCTGGTGACATCGCTCTGGTTGATGAATGTACACACAAACTCCAAGTTTTCATTAATGTATTAGCAAAGAATGCAAAAGAAATAGGATTAGCAATAAACCAAGAGAAAACAGAATGTATGCCTACAGTTAAAGCACAATTTAACCTAAACATGACTATTAACAGTAAACCCATCAAACATGTCATCCAATTAATTTATTTAGAACATAAACTGACTTTCTTCAGTGATCACAAGACGACATTGAAACACAGAATCGGGCTGGGTTGGGCGGCTTTCCAAAAGTATCAATTAAGATAAAAATGAAATGTAATAAGTCCCCAGACGTACCTCTCCATCGTACAGTATATCGATACACTAAGGCTGACTGGGATAGCTTCCGTACATTTATAACTGATCTACCTCTGCATTCCATATTTAAAAAGGATGTGTCCTCTATAGTATTAGACCTGACGGAATGGTTAATTGTAGGTATTGATCGTTTCATACCCTCGAAAAAGTTTCAGCAAAAACCTAACAGCCAGCCATGGTTCTCTCCAGAATGTGCTGCTGCCATTGCGCACAGAAATCACTTTTTCCACTGTTTCCAACGTAATAGATGTATGGAAACTAAAGCCGCTTTCAGGACTGCCAGCAACGATTGTAAGAAAGTAATAAAGAGCGCAAGATGGTTGTATGCTCAATCTGTTAAGTCCAAAGTAGCTGAGCAGCGGCTTAGTTCCCACCAGTTTTGGCAAATAGCAAACAGAATTCTGAACAGAAGTGTGCGCTCCATTCCAACTATCATCAATGGACCTGAGGTAATCTCGTCAGCATCAGACAAAGCCAAACTCTTTGTCAAGAACTTTGCAGCTAATTCTACCTTTTGCGATCAAGGCCGCCAACCCCCAATATTTCCTCCTGTATCTGAAAACACACTATGTGATATACGTATATCTGTACGTGATGTTGCCAAGCTAATCAAAAACCTTCATTCCAGTAAAGCAACTGGCCCGGACGGTATTCCAATTATAGTACTCAAAAAACGAGGGGTTTTAAAATCACGTGATGCAGATCATTATAGGACATCGCTTGATTGAAAATAAAAATATCAACCCTCCATCAAACTACTTCCCTATCCCTTCTATTTGATAAAATAGAATCTCAAATCCTTAAACTTTTTAGACATGTCAAACGATCAATCACTGGTCCATGAAAGTTATGTTTTGAGCGTATATTAGATGGCAAGAGAGGCAGAGAAAAGTCAAGGAGAAGACGGAGAGAAGATGTTTTTGATTGGACATCTTTTAACAGTTGGGCATCCACCAACTAACTTGCCCTGGATCAGAAGGAATGGCGAAAAATAAGTTGTGTGTTCGCAATCCACACAAATGGAAGCTATGACTCCTGATGCAAAAGACTTTCTCTGCATACATGATACGTCACGTGTTCGATGACCACTTGATCATTTGCCCTTTGCCAGGTTTTGGCTTTTATACTGCTTGATGATGAGCTTCCGTCACCAGTTAAGCAGGTCAATCATCCATAACCTTTTTTGTGGAAGGAGTCAATACTTATCAAGGACAAAAGTCACTTGAGAATAATAGTTAAATATGTATGAATTTTCGGTTGAATGATGAATACTACGAGATGATTGAAAATGAGTAGAAAAAAAAGAGTGATTATTCATGGGAATGATTTATGACAAGCAATTGTTAACATTGGATCTGAAGACGCCCACATTGTAGTACACAGGAAAGCAGCCCTGCAGTAATGTGCTTCACAAATGAAAACTTCTTAGGAACTCTTCATAAAAATTCCACTTAACACACTCAGGAATAATTGACAGTTTCTTTGAGTTGTGGTAAAAAAGAGTTCTGGCTGTGGATGTCTTACATGGATGAATCAGAAATTGAAACTCGGTTAAGCACCTTTCATGGAAATAAAGATACTGTAAAGAATGGACTATAAGCTGGGATCAGAGTGTTACTTGCTTGTCCGCGGTGAGAGAAGGAGAGGTACTCAACTAGGACAATTTTTTTGGTTCCAACCAGTGCCACTTTTTTTTGTGGGAGGCAGAGTTGGATCTCCCCCCACACTACATGCAAGATATTGCGTCTAAGTTTGCCCTCGCAAGGAGGCTAGTAAATAGGGACTAGCAATGTCTCTTCTGTGAGAAAGGGCTGTAGAGAACAGAATTCTCCATCCACTAGATTGCAAAAAATATTCTGAGCCACACTTCCCCAGATGTGGCGGCAACTGGATTAGTTGTTACCAGTAATGCTTCTGTGATCACACACACACACACACACACACACTTCAATGCGTGTGTGCTTTTTGGAATCTCTCGGTCGATTATTTATCTTCTAATAAGTAAAAATGTTTCAGTATTTGAAATACAAGGAATTATACTCTAAAAACTGACAGCTGCTACATTTCTGTAGATAGCTAATATTTGATTTAGTGAGATTGTTTGTTTTCTTTGTTTTAACACAAAATAAATGTCTTAACCGAGATAGTTGGAAGGAGGGGCTTAACTACCAGACTCTCGTCCAAACTTTGAAAAGTAAAAATAGACAAGTAAAGAAAATCTAAATTGTTGGAGTTATTTCAAAAATATAAAAGGAACATCTATAAATGTAATTCATACTATTTTTTGTTTTGAGTTAAAAAATATGAATGGATTATGTCTTTTTTAATTCAATATATACATATATATATATATATATTATATATATATAATATATATATTATATATATATATAAAAGGTTAAAGAATTTAGGCAATTTGCTACGGCATAATCATGTTGGCACACCAGTTCTCATTAGATTACTGAAGTTAAGTGTCATTAAGCTATGTCAGTACCAGGTGGGTGACCACTTGAGAATACTAGGTGCTATATGTAGAAAGATGCCAAAAAAACAAAACACAGCTCTGATTGCCGTAAGTATATATTACAGAATAACCTGCTAACAAATGTGTTAACATAACCCAACCTCTCATGGGCAGAAGTTCTGTTCTCCATCAAATGGTGAAGCTTTCCAGAAAGAGCATGCACATCTTGTTGCACACCTCCACAGTTAGGATGCCCCTGTAGGTATGAAGCCACAAGAGCCACTTAAGTTTTAGTGGCAATTGGCCTTTTTGGAGTGGATGAAAAAAAAAAAATGTTTCTTTTTTTAATGAAATTTTAACTTAAATGCTTTAGTTTTTTGTAAAAACAGTGAACCAATCATTTAAGCTAATAAACCCTTCTTTGAGCTTTTTTTTTTTTTGTTCAGGTTTCAATCAACTTGAATACACCAATGTATTCAAGTTGTCTCTCTCTCTCTCATATATATATATATATATATATATATATATATATATATATATATATATATATACACACACACACACACACACATGGTACAATCACGGTTCTCGTCAGATCACTAAAGTTAAGCTATGATGAGCCTGGCCAATACCAGATGGGTGACTATTTGGGAAATCTAGATGTTGTATGTACTGGGCAGAGTCACAGAAATTTCCAGGTTGGTATCTAGGGGGTGCATTAATTCACTTGGAGAGATGCACCTCAAGTCTCAAGACATGCATCTAAGAGAAGAAAAAACTGATGCAAAAACCTGCAATCTACTGAATGTTCTGTCTTATTGCAGCCATTACACCGATGGAGGTTAGCAGTAATACCAAAACTTGTGGTTGGTTCTACACAAAGCCTGTTTGGATTTCCAAACAACTTAGTTGTTGTGGCAGAACCTCATATATCAAAATCGACGGCAGAGTCTATTTTATATTGTATATATATATATATATATATATATATATATATATATATATATATATATACACACACACACACACACTAGACTTTTAGCTTGTTAAAAACAGACAAAAGTTATAGCCCCTTGATTTAGAATGAGTGTTTTATATCAAATTGATGAGTGAATATGGTTAAATTTGAGACAGACAGACATGAAATAGTATAGTAGTAATTTTGACAATTTTTCATCATTTAAACTCACCATATTGGACACCTTACTAAAATGATAACTTTGATATATTGTCTAGGCTGATTATTTCATTTCAAACACATACACCAATCCCTCACATCATTTTTTGTAATTCTTGGATATGTTACTAATTTCGACCATATTTTTTTTATAATTTAAACCAACGTTGTCGCTCAACCTTACTAAAATAATAACTTTGATACGTTTGCTTGGCTGATTATTTCATTACAAACACACTAATCAGTTAACCTCCATTTCATCATTTTTCATAATTCTTGGGAATGTTATTAATTTCGACAATCATTTTTCATAATTTATACCCATATTATCACTCCCTCCTTAATAAAATAATAACTTGGAAATATTGTCTGGGCTTATTATTTTATTACAAACACACTAATGCATGAAATCGCATTTAATGATTTTTCATAATTCTTGGATATGTTACTTATGTCGACAATCATTTTTCATAATTTTAACCCACATTTTCGCCCTTCCCTCTTTACTAAATAATAACTTTGATATATTCTCTAGGCTGATTATTTCCTTACAAACACACCAATCAATTAACTAATATTTCATCATTTTTTTTTCGTAATTCTTGGATATGTTACTAATTTCGACAATAATTTTTCATAATTTAAGCTCTCCTTATCTCCTTCCCCTTTACTTATATAATAACTTTGATATATTGTCTAGGCTGATTATTTTATTATAAACACACCAATCAATTAAATCACATTTCGTCATTTCTCGTAATTCTTGGATATGTTACTAATTTCGACAATTTTTTATAATTTAAACCATCCTCGTCGCCCTCTCTTACTAAAAAATTACTTTGATATATTGTCTGGGCTGATTATTTCATAAAACACACAACTATCAATTTACTCACACTTCATTTTTCTTAATTCTTGGCTATGTTACTCATTTCGACAATTATTTTTAATATTTTTAACATACATTATCAACCCCCCACTACTAAAATAATAACTTTTATATATTATCTGGGATGTTTATTTCATTTCAAACACACCAATCAATTAACTCACATTTCGTCATTTTTCATAATTCTTGGATATGTTACTAATTTCGACAATCATTTTTCATCATTTTAACCCACATCATCGCCCCACTTACTAAAATAATAACTTTGATATATTGTCTGGTCTAATTATTTCATTGCAAACACACTAATGCATTAAATAACATCATTTTTCATAATTCTTGGATATGATACTAATTTCGGCAATAATTTTCAAAACTTTAACCCACTATGTCGCTCCCCTTTACTTAAATAATAACTTTGATATATTGTCTGGGCTGATTATTTCATTGCCCCTTTTGGGGAGCTGGTTTTCCCCTAAATTTTTAACCGACTTCATGTTGAATTCCTTGCCTTGTGGGGAGGCAAGTAAACGAAAAAATATAATCAGAACGGACATTTTCCAGGGCATTTTGTAATTAAATCAGAAATAACTTTTTCCAGTTACTTTTCTAATACTAAAACTTTGTTACATTAAACATAGTACCTATTCACAATGCCTCCCCACGGGGCAGATTTAGACACCAAGGTCGTTTTTTAACGTGGAGAAAAAATTGTCTTAGTCGTAAAGGATTTCTCTTTCATTGAGAGAGAAGAAATTGAAATGTAGCACCTGAAGAACAGATACTACACTTTGATCTTAGCCAAAAGGCCAAGAAAGAAATCATTTTGCTTTGCCTCAACAGCGACACCAATTTTTTTTTTAATTCAAATTTTCTTTCCACTTTCCTTTTTTAGGGATGCACAGTATGATAACGGACGGAGCGATAAGTGTAATAGTAGTAGTAGTAGTAGTAGTAGTAATAATTAATTAATTAATTAATTAATAATTAATAAATAGTTAAGTCCTCCCGAACAACAATTGTAAAAATATTTTTGTGAGTCAAAAAGATTTTTCTTCGCTTTTTGATCTGCAGCAATCATCAGGAAGGTTTGGTGATCCCAGGTGCCGACACATCAGAAAGACACATAGCGAGATAGATAAGTTGTGGACACGCAGATACGCAGACACATATAGATACAGACAGACGCATACGAACATACAAAGTGATACAGTATACACATACATTTCCATTTAAAAGAACGGTCAGAATCTTAAAAAGATCTCTCGGTTGGATTACTTGAGTTAGCAGGTGAATGTTTGGCATCGGGTAGAATGCTTCATCCCCAGCTAGAACAAACTGATTAAAAAAAAAAAAAAAAAAAAAAAACGCCACTAAGAGAATTTAAATGCCTACGAGACACTATCCTCGAGTGTCTAAGTACAGGAGTTTGTCATGACAACCCGACATGAGGATTATTTCCTTAAAAGTAAACCTTGACTAAACAATAAAAATTACATAATATTCACAGCATAAAAAGATCTCTTCGTTATGACCAACCTACATTGGCTTTTACAAGGAATGGTTCACCTTTTCCAAGTAATTTTACCTTAAGTAATAGTACAAAACTGGATATTCCACCAGACTAGATGAATTCTTGTCTTGCAATCCAGTAACACCAAAGAAAGATATAACGTATTTAAATTATAAAATTGGGGAGAGGAAAAGTATGTTCCCAACTTTAAATCGGTGTTTGAGAAGCAAAATAGAACTTTACTGGAATATTCGAATATCTTTGTGTCTGATATAAAAATCAAGTGTTAGCCCTAGGAAAGAGGCTAACGCTTGATTTTTCTGCAAACTTCAACTGAAGTAAAATGAAACACCCAAAATGGATGCAGACACACAAACACAAAATAGAAAAGTGTAGTATCTGTTTTGATATCACATTTTATGTATTTTTTTTTTCAATTAGTGAAGGAGAAATCATTCTCGACTGAGTGAATTTTTATTTTTTGTCCACACCCTTCTATCCAAAGTATCCCCTTTTGAGGAGCTAGATTTTTCCACATTAGAAACTAACCATTTGTCTAATTCTTCCCTCGTGGGGAGGCAAATATATATAAAAACAGGAAGATACATAATCTATTATTGACGGCGATTTGGTATTTGTCTGAAGCCGAAACTATACTATTCACATCTATTTATGTACTATTATACTATCTTTTAACGATCAAGTCAGTGGAGTATAGTGTATTATCTGTTCTTTTGCAATGAAACCATCCTACCAGGCATTAACTCTTCCTTTGAAAATCGGGGCTGCCGTACGTCAACAAGAAATTGTCATAATCAACTTGGCAAACCCAGAGCACGTACGAACATCATACTAGTAAAATATATTAATTGAGAGCCGCATATTTTTAAGGTTTATATATATATATATATATATATATATATATATATATATATACACACACACACACTAACAAGCCACCGTTTATTAAGGCCCCGAGGATAAGGGTTAATAATTACTCTGGAGATATTTTATTTACCCCCCTTCCCTTGGCCCTTCCCTTCACAGGGAAAAGTTAGTAAGAAACTGGAAATATCCATACTTCCGAAGAAAAATGGAAAGTTCCAACTTAGAAGTGATGGGGATGGGGAGAAGAAACAATTTAGATTCTTTTTTTCTGTAGATAAAGAATTTACTTGATATAAAAAAAAAATATTACAGTTAAAAAATAAGCATTCCATTATTTGAAATCGAAAGATTAATGTTTTTGGAAAGATTCAAATTTCTTTAAAATAAAAAATGTTATAAATACCGTTTTTAGAAAAAACAAAAAAAAACATCTCTATATTAATAAACCTGTGACCACTTTTCGTGGGTGTGTGTGTGTGTGTGTGTGAATCTACGCAACTATTTGTTTTTATTTCACAATCGATTATATTAATCCACCAGAATGCATTTTTCTTTTGTAAACAAGTCAGCCATTTTAATCATTTGTTAATAGATTAAACAAAAAAATAAAATAAAAAATGAATTACTTTGTGACAGTTCAAAATTTTAAAAAGAATTTGGAAGTATTTAAACCGTCGACTTGAAAGTTATTTCACGCTTTAAATTTTTAGCAAATCCTAATGTATTCAAGAAGTTAAAGTTTTAAAAGCAATCAATATCCAATAAATTTACAAGAAATACAGATGAAAACAATATTACCGCGTTATAGTTTTGTAAAAAGTGTGGTTCAAATAATTACATGATCAATACCGCAATTAAGTTTAACTCTCAAAATCCTATTTAAAAAAAATGAATAACTTGGTAAAAAAAAGAAAGAAAATAATAAAAAATAAAAAAAATGTAACAAAAACGAAATGTTTAAACTTTTTTTACAACTTATATCGAATAATAAGTTACTTACGGTTACTGAAATGTTTATGAAGACTTTGTATAGTCAATCAGTCCCGGCGATGGTATGTGGAAGCGCGTTTTGTCAACTCATCGTCAAGTGAAAAAAAGCCGCTCATCATCACTGCGTTAAGTAGTTATAGTAGTAGCAAAAACTACTTCTACATACTATTGCTTCTTGTAGTAGTAGTAGTATTAGTAGAATATAGTACTCTTTTTTTTCTTCTTATAGACAAACTTGGAATATCTGCAAACGAACAACCAATCGAATCCTGAGTGAAGGTAATTTCTCCTTCTTCTAAAGTTATCTTACCAAAACCAATTGCGTTGTTAACTTTTCTCTCTCTTTGGGTTTGGGTGCGGGGACTGCGGGGCAGATAGAAAATGATAATTACAAAAAAAAAAAAAAAAACAGCTGATGAAGTTTCCATTATAAAGTCTGGTGAAACAATGGATACGCGCCGAAAGAATGCCTACGTGGGTAGCATAATGAAGCAAGAGCAAGGCTGCAGACCTCCCCTGAATCGTTCATGGTTAGAGTTGTGGCAAAAAGAAATCCAGAGGGGACTTGAAACACTGCTGGGATAAGCAGAGAAAAGCTGGCGTTATTTCGAAGTTTTCCTTCCTCTAAACTAGTAACACAACCAAGGCTTGAGAGTCTAGTTTACTCTACTATTTAACCTATGGGAGAATAGCGGTATAAGAAAAACTGATGAAAATAAAAAAAAATAAAAACTGAATAAATTCCATCCAAAAATTCAAACAAGGAATTATAATAAAAGAAACATTTTTAACCCATGGATTTTCAAAGATGGACTCTTTTTATCAGAGGATTTGAAAAATGTTTAAAAAAGAAAACGTTTTTTTGTAAACTAAAAAGTATTTTCAGTACAATTAAATAGAATAAAAGAACGGAAGTAAAACTCAACCAATCAAATTATTTACGAAAATTGTATGCAATAAGTTGCAAAAAGAAGAATCCGAAATCTGACTGGATTATATTGAAATAAAAGTTAACTGTGATCAAATAATCAATTAAGTTGTATTTTTTGAAGTTCAAACGCAAGAAACAATTCGAGGTGCTGACTATTGCTAAGTCCAAATAAATGAATTAGTTGAATGTGTTGGATCACTCTATCGCTCCAGTTGGTATCTCACTGCCGATGCATTCCTCCATCTGTATAAGAGCCAAATACGCCCTTAAATGGAGTAGTGGAGTACTATTGCCACGTCTGAGCAGAAACTGCTCGGCGCTCCCTATCCAGCCTTGATAGAGTTCAAAACCGGCTTCGAAACCTAGTAGGTGGTGCCCTTTTCTCTTTCCTGCAACCTCTTTCCTACAGAAGAGACGTTGCGAGCTTATCTCTGCACTATCGTTATTTACATAGCAAGTGCTCGACTGAACTCCCATCTTTGGTCTCCTCTTGCTAAACTTCCATAAAAAAACACTCGACTAGCTACAACCACTATATACGATTTCTTCCACTCTGTGTCTAAATATAAATGCAGATTCTATGAACAAAGCTTCTTTCCCAGAACTACCCGCCTGTGGAACACGGTTCCGCTGGCCTGCTTCCCAGTTGAATACAACATAGTAGCCTTCAAATCCAATGTAAACAAATTCTTGTTGAGCCGTCCCCATAAATAATCAAATTCTACACAATTTACACCTTTAACGATTTCTATACAACCACCTTACATTAATTAACCCTTATCCTTGAGTGGCCTTCGGGCCTTGATAAGTGGTGATTCTCAAGTAAAAAAATTAAAATAGAAAATATATCAAGTAATCAATCAAGTTATATCTATTATATTCAATTTTCTATTATCTCGATAAGTTCTGATGTAAAGATAACATTTATCTTTGTAATTTTAATATATCTCTATTATACTATTATAGAAAAGGAACTTTGCATATGTGTGTGTGTGTGTGTGTGTGACTGTTTCTTATAGACTCCGAAACGGCTGGGCCGAACTTTTTCGAAATTTCACACAAACGTATTTGGCAGTGTTCTTAGATACGTTTTGTATCGGAATGTCTTCGATAAGTATTGATAAGTAAAAGAAACCTGATAAAGAAACTTTGGACCACAGCTAACATCTTACGACTCCAGTGCCAAGGGACCCCCCCACCCCACCTTACGGCTGGAAATTACAAAGAGATATGTAATCGTTCATAAAACACTTTAAATGACAAAATAGTTTAAGAGAAAAACCGCAATTGTGGAGCAGTGGAGCACACAGAGATGGGTGGGCTCATTCTACTTGGGATAGTCTTCAGATGCTGTATGTATAGCGAACCCCCATTTTTAGTTTCTGAATTGGTGAGTGATTCACTGATTCACCCAGAAATTTGGTTGAGAAAAAAAACGAAAGGACTGGGATTTTTCACTATTAACCAAGAACTGCATTTAAAACAAAATCTAAGTTTTTTGTTGTTGTTGTTGTTGTTGTTGTTGTTGTTGTTTTTGTTTATCAACAGAATCTTCTCTCTCAACTGGAATCAAGTTTTCATGGGATGGGACAGGAGGATTACTAATTTTACTTTTGTTTTTTTTTTTTGTTTTTTTTTTTTTGTTTTTCTACTCGTAATTGGGATGGAAAAGGAGTCAATCGTTGGCTTTCACGTCCCTATTAACTTGCTTTTCCAACAGGAACAGAGTTAGAGGCAAAATCGGTATTTAACGTGTGGGAAAATCCATCCCCACTCCCAAAAGGGCACCGTGAATTGGAACAAAATTTGCATCTAAAAGGATTTCTTCACTGAGCGAGGGCAGAATAGATGAAGTGTATTATTAAAACGCTTAAAATTATTTATTTGAAAAAATAAATAAAAATAAAATAAAATAAATTTAATTAAAAAATATGTTAGATTTTTAACAAATTAGGCACAAGGTCATGAAAAGTATGGGAAAATGGGTGTTGGTTATCTTCTATTTATCTTACCTTGTTTATTTTACTTTTAACTATAATCCTTGCAGTAACCACAATACCACATTTACTCTCGCATCATCCTATTTAAAATATCTGCACACTTTGATCCTATGGAGTCATTTTATGACGAAACTATTACATAGGATTGGTTTGTAGAGTTCTTTTCTTGACATAGATTTCGTAAAAAAAAAAAAAAAAAATCGGTTCTACTTAAACCATAAAGGTAGCCATGACATGTGCTGCCACTTCAAACCAGTGGACATGAAAGCAATGGCAACCAAGAAATGACTTCACATTTGCCAAACCTCCCTTCAAGTCTTGTAGGTATTCCATGTGTAATGCGAGTCTTTAAGACAAGCTTAGATCTGATAACCTCAGAGTTTGACACAAGATCGAATTTTCCTGTGGGCAAAAAAATTCAGCTCCCAGAAAGGTGCTCTTTGGATTGAGGCAAAAATAAATGTCTCAGTCTAGAACAATTTCTACTTCACTGATGAAAAATAGAATAGATTGGAATGTAGTATTGATACTACACTCCAATCTGGACAGCATAAGGAGATGTAAACAGAACAGGAGACTTAACTGGTTGGGTCACATTTAAAGAATGATAGAAAGTGCTTGGGTTAGTAGATGTTGAGTTAGCAGGCAAAGACCAACGAAAACAGAAGAGGAAGTGATATGGTTGAATTTGGGAGGAAGAGGGATAAATAAAGACCTGACCAGAGATTAGTTAGTTGGAAAGTCAATTTTTAAGCCATCCAATGTATGAAACCATGTAAAAAATCCGAATACCAATGTTTTTAGTGTATTTAAATATGATACAAACCGACTGACCCTTGTTTTTTTTAATCAAGTAAGTTATTAAAATACACACACATGCATATGTTGACCTTTCTTCATACTCTCGATAAAAGGAGTTATTTTTTTTTTTAGTTTGTAGAAAAGAATAAAAAATCTACTTCCACAATAATTTATTAATGAAAGACTTATAATTATAGATACCGTATATTTTGGTGTATAAAGCGACCGTCAGATAAGACGAGCTACAAAAAATTGTAGCAAATTTTAATAAATTTATCCATATATCAGTTGTATAAGACGACTGCTAAATCACGAAACCGTGTTTTTTTTTTTTCAGCCTAGGCTAGATGTTGCAGTGCACCACCCGGTATTTTATGAAGTATTGGTTTTAAAGATTTTTTTTTTTTTTTTTTTTTTTGCTTTAAGGGTCTCTTATACGCTGAAATATACAGTATTTGAAATAATCTTTAATTTTCATCTCTCCTGAACACTAAATTTAAAACAGCAGTTACAATAGGGAAATGATATGTAGACACAGAATATAGATTTAAGCGAATAATGCTAAGTCAGACGTATCACTGCTGGTTCAATCATGAACACCATAATAGGCCACTGAAAAGCGTCGTCAGTGACATCTCTGCATAGATCATTAGAGAGCTCTGTTTTTTTTTTGTTTTTTTTTCAAGATCATATACTTTTCACCACGCTGATGCGATCAAAGACGATTAGTCTCTGATCCACCCTCTTGTAACACATTTTCAGATCCTGGATATTTATATCGTTAGCACCCCACACAAACTCTCCTGGCTCGTTCCTAATTGGTGATTCTTAAAGCCAAATTGCATAAAGTGGCGAATCGAATTGAGAAATCTGCAGATACAGTAAAAATTCAATAACTCTCCCATAAATGTTTAAATTGGTCAAGTAAAATATTGTTACAAGAAAAAATACAATAAACTAGTATTACTTGAGAAAATATAACAACTATAATCAAATCAAAAAGTATAGATTTTCGTGTAAAGGCATATTAATTATAAAGTTGTTTGAAAAGGATAAAATATAGTATTCATGAGAAATGGAGAAGATGGGCCTTCTGTAACTATAATCTGGTAGAAGTTTGGATTCAGAATACTTTCCAATAACCATGGGACTGTTTCCCTGCTGAATACAACATGTTTGTTTTCAAGTCTAATGTGAACAAATACTTATTGAGCCACGTTCTAAATGAAATAAATTCTGCCCATTCCATACACCGTTGCTATTGAATATCGAAAGATCACTAAACAATTCGCCAAAGACAAATGGCTGATCCTAAGAATGCTAGAAAGTTTAATATATGAAATGAAAAAAGAATTTGAAAAAGAAAATGGAGATATGTAAAGTCTGAAAAAAAAAATAAATAAATAAAAATAAAAAAATCTAAAAACAATGTAATGCGCATACCGCCCCCAAATAAAAGAATAAAAACGATGTGGATAATGTCTCGTACACACACACACATATACAAGAACAAAGAATTAATGAAACATGTTAAAACACTTTAGATCCTGGATATGACCTTAAATTAAATCCAGTGGTGAGGCCCCAGCTTGCAGGCTTTGGGGAGTGTGGAGCCACCCTTTAATTGCCATTGCTCCCAGGCCCACTCTGACCCGGAGTGGTAGTACCTGTTTTCTTCAAAATCTTTGGATTCGGCATTAAATAACCCGAAAAGGGTTGATATGCCGTAAAACAGAAACAACCAACCAACTAAAACACTTTAAGAATAGTTAAAAAACATATTTAATTTTCAAAAAAAAGGAAACACAAATTAAGTAGATTGTCCTTAATCCGCAGAGATTTGAAAGGAATACTTTCCTTCTCATCAGAGGATAGGAGTTAGGAAAATGTGGAATCGAATTTTGCTTGCAAAGTGTGCATATATATATATATATATATATATATATATATATATATATATATATATATATATATATATTATAATAATAAAAATTACAATAAGTTTACCAAGGTAATCAAAATGGTAAACTTAAAATATATTGTAAATATTAAAGAGTTAATATTTACAAGTAAAATAAACTCAGCCAAATGTAAAAGCTCAATAAAACCGAAAAGGAAATAGAGCTTATAATATGAACAAATGATTAATAAAACATGTTAAAAGACATCTTGAAAAAGAGTTAAAAACATATTTAATTTTAAAATTATCATTTTTCTTTTGCCTCCTGTTCCCCTTACCTCACCTTTTTTCTTTAACCAAGTAAAATCTGGGACTTAAATTTCATTAAATACTTTTATATGCAAAATCCTATCCTGCATTTTGCTAATTCCTGCCCTCTGATGAGAAGGAGAGTATTTTTTCGAAACTCCGCGGATTAAGGACTATCCACTTATCTTGTGTTTCCTTTTTTAAAATTAAATATGTTTTTAACTCTTTTTCAAGATGTCTTTTAACATGTTTTATTAATCATTTGTTCATATATGTGTGTGTGTGTGTGCATATTTTTTTTTAAATTTAAAACCCATAAGAACTTTACATTTGCTTCACGCCAGTCATGGCATATTTTCTTCCCTCAAAATTTGAAAACCGTTTTTAACCTTTTTAATTTTTGCATTTTAATTCTTCTTGCCTGATGAAATCAAATATGATTAAAATAGACTGCACATCGTAGCAAGATACGACTGTATTTACATAAAGAATAATAACATATATACCTAACGTTATACAAATAAAAATATATAATTGAAGATTATAATAATTATAACCTTTTGCTTGAGAGACTAGTGTTTGGTCGAGTAAAGTCATATGAAGTAATTTTTGTGTTATAAAGTCCACATATATTCAAGCTTTTTTATTTTTAATTTTTTTTATAAAAAAACGATCGATGTTTAATAGCGATTGTTAAGATTTTACAAAACTCAAAAATATTTAAATTTCCACAAAGAGTTTCAATCCTCTTTGCATTAAATTAAATATAGCCTACATTTTGAGCGCTTACACTGATCAGTAGGTGTTCTAAAATTCATAATATGTTGATTAGTGCAGGGGTGAATCCTATGTGTACATATATATATATATATATATATGCCTGATAGGTCCTGAACTGTCATCTAGGCTTCAACCTCTGTCCCATCGACGAGATGTTGCATCCCTCTGTCTGTTCTACAAATACTTTAATGGTGAATGCTCTGACGAACTGCAAACACTTGTACCTCCCCGACGTAACTACCCCCGACAAACCAGACAAGCTACTAAGTCTCATCCCTTTACAGTGGAGATCCCTAGGTGCAAGAAAGCCTTTTAATCCAATAGTTTCTTCCCCAGAACTGCGGGTCTTTGGAACTCCCTTCCGGGATTCTGCTTTCCCAACTGCAATGATATGCAGAAGTTCAAGTGTAATGTTAACAAACATCTTTCTACTCTTCTCCCTTCATAATGACCCCGCTAATTAATTCCCTAATAGTAGCCCCCTGCTTCAAAGTGGCACTGTGCCTTGTTTGGGGTGAAAATTGAATAAAAAAAAAAAAATAAATAAAATATTCCTTTTGGATTTTGAGACACAATCATTTGTAAAAAAAACAAAAAAACAAAAAAAAACTACTGTTGATTTTAACTAGGTTTGCTTGAATGAAAAAATGCAACGATAAATATTCGTATAATTTTATTCATACCAATATTATTGGCTACATATTCGAAATTCTGCATTATTAGGCCACTAGTCTCAACTTGAGAAATGATATATTGGTCTGATCAAGGTGGGTGTTGAAAGAAATTACAGTTGAAACATGTATGCATATATGTAGCCAATAATGTTTGTATAAAAAAAAAGAAAATTATACAATCATACAGTTCTTCCTGTGATCGAGCACAATTTTACAAGCACTGGAGTTTAATCAAATTAGCATCTAGAAAATCACAGCTAAGTGTAACATACGTTTTAATGATTTTTAGTTTATGCAGATTACGTATTATTATAAAGTCATTACTCTATTGATTATTATATTGTACCCAATATATAGTTGCGATTTCAAAAGCACAAGATGAATTTGGGTGCCATCAGCTAGAATTGAAACCAAAACATTTAGTATCCAGCCTTAGTCGATACCATTTCAGCTATCATCAGATGAATAAGAAATAGTTAAAAATAAGCAGACTTTATAACATAAAAAAATCGATAGAACATTAACTCAATAATACAGGGTGACCCGCCCCCCCCCAAAAAAAAAAACCCAAAAAAACCAAAAAACAAAAGAGGCCATCTAAACCATATGCTGTAGAACGGAGAAAAAAAAAAAAAGAAAAAAGGCCAAAGACCCTAGTGGTTTGATGTGATATTTTTAATATAATAAACTAGTTATGACCAAAGTTTAATTTCATTCGGACAAAACACTAAGAAACGGGGCCTAATTAGAGCTGGGACCGTTTTTTATGGGTCACCCTGTAATATATACAAAATCTGCAAAAATGAAAATATATTTGACCGGGCTTTACCGGGCGTTCGTGCTAGCTTAGATAAAAACTTTTGCAGTTTTAACAAAAAAGCTACAATAATATCAGAGCGTCTCCATTTATACTGAACATCTACAGAATGCCAACATCAATATATTACATATGAATGAGTCTCCTGTGGAATTTCCACAGATCCCACTAGTAATATATAAATATCTGAGAGAAAAGTGCTTGGTTAAGTAACGTCATGTAAAAGAACAATTGTGTTAGAAAGACAACATACCTTTGAGCTTTTGTTTTTTACTGAGTAGTCATAATTGCGATTTAAACTAATATTTGAGACCTTCCACAATATTCACAGCAAAATATGTGAGGGGGATGATGATTGGTGGCGTTTTGATGACGTCCAAAGATGAAATCAACGTCATTGTTACATGGCTACTCATGAAGAGGACTTCCTCCAGAAACTGTTCACAGTAAAAAGTGGAAATACCATTTAAAGAAACAAAAAAAAACACTTTTTTTAAATATTTCCTATTAAACAGGATATATGGTTCAGTGTTTATCATTACAACCTGCACTCGTGGCGCTGTTATTGCAGCTATTGCAATATGAATCCAACTGTCAACTATAGAGATATAAGTAGGATGGACTAGAGTCTCAAATTATAATAGGGTAACCAGTAGTAATGGGACGATTCCAATATTTTTACCCTGATTCTGATACAATTACCGATTCTGATTCTTTTATAATCTCTTGATATTTAGCTATATAGAGTTATTTTATTTTTATTTTTTTTTAAATTACCGTAAAAAGTCATGTGATATGCGCAAGCATAAAAAATACACATTGTGTGTGTGTGTGGGGGGGCTATTGATTTTAGTTTTACTGGTAGCTAAAAAAATAAAAAATAAAAATAAATAAAAAAAATCAATAAATATTTCTCATTTTGAGTACAACAATGTAAAATTAAAAAATTAAGTTTCAAACAAAAAAAAAAAAGGAGAAAGTTAAAAGAATCGTTTTTGGCATTGGAAAATAGGCACAAATTTTTTCCAATCCCCCCCCCCCCCCGCCTAAAAAAATTGGATTTTTCCAGTTTCCAATTAATCATCCCAACACTAGTAACCAGTGTAGGAGAAGATATTGAGGGTAGGGAGTGGTTACAACTAGACGATTGGTTTTTGCAAATATTTTAGAGGATGAGGTTGATCATAGATCAAAGCTCAGTCGAGCACCTCTCATAGAAATAACGATAGAGCAGAGATATACTTGCAACGACTCTTGTGTAGCCTTTTAGTGCATTGTATTGAGCCATTTCACTTTCGATTCTCTTTCCCATCTATTTCTATTTCTTATTTTTCTTTCTCTTCTTCTCCCTTAATGTGTGTGTGTCAAGGGTTACTTAGCTGCTGAAAATGCAGCTTTAATCACAAGTAAATAATTTGGCGCTTCTACACTATTGGGGCGAAATTTCGGAAATCGTAAAACTGAATTTTACATGAAAACAATGGTATCTATGTATTCCTCGTATTTTTACGATGATTATATCCAAAAATCACGAAAATCGATCGGGTAGAAAATTATTTATCAAAGAAAATAAAAAATAGAATTTGATGAAAACAATCGTAAGACACAAAGAGGTAATTTTCCATTTCAATTTAAACAATATGGCGGCAATTTTTCACCTACTACCAGAATTAAAGTTGTCTTTTTTAATAATTCAGTAATATACAGGTAACTCCGACAGTATAATTTGGAAGCTACCATTGTAACTTATTAGAATTGACAAAAAAAATAGCAGTTGAAACCAATGTTTTTATCTGAAAACTCCATTTATCAAATACAAAATCTCGTCCCAACAGTGTAGATGCGCCAAATAAGATACATCCTTTCAAACTGAAACGTAACAAAGGAATAACATTTGAAAAATAAATTTAAAAAAAAAAAAAAAAAAATTTTTTTTAAAAAGGCATTTTAAACGGAATATGTTTACTGAAAAAAGAACATCTGTAAGCGAAACTTTCTAAAGGCTTCCAGAACTGATCTTCCTCTCCAATATAGAGTTCATGTGCCAACAGCTAACCCCCTCCTCTCTCTTCTAGCTTAATTTTTTATTAATCCAAAATGGATCAATTTAAATACCCGCAACTAATCTCACCCAAACGTATATTTTATGAAAAAGCAGTACCTATGCGGAATACAAGCCATGTTGTAATTTAGAAACCCATTCTTAAATGAGGTGAGGGGAGGCTTCTTTTTGTTTTTACTATTTTGCATTTTCACCTAATAATTTAATAAACAAAAGATATTGTAAAAATTGAATTTAAATTAAAAATACTATAAAAATAAAATTAAAATAGTATGGTGCGTATTCTCCAGAAGTTACAGAAAAGTAAAAAAAAAAAAAATCTTACCAGTTCCAAATTTATTTTAGGTAAGTGCTGATAATTTATTGACTAGTGGCGCAACGGATAAAGTCTAAGTTAACTTATTCTAAGTGACAATTACTAAGACTAAATTAAGACTTGTACCTTTAGTTCGGAATTTCAGAAGCCAGAGTTTTGACAGAATGCATTTGAAAAATGTCAACGGTTACATCCTGAAACATTATGAGCAGAATATGCAAGCTGAGAAGAGTGAAGAATCCAAATCTTAATCAAAACTCGATATATTTTATATTTGTTAATATTAGTTCGCAATAAGTCGAAATAATTAGTTCGCAATAAGTCGAAATAATGATGTATTATGAAAGAATTTAAAAAAAAAAAAAAAAAAATTCTTAAACTAAAGGTCATTATTGAACATGACCTTCTGCTAACAAACTACCAGTTTCCAAAGTTGGTCATGTGAAGATGGCAGAGAATTCAAGAGGCAAAATGCTATGAATTTGAGATTAACAGGAATAATATAAATTAAAAAGCAGACACGGTGTTCACATTACATTTCCATATACCATTTGTGTGACATGATATGCGGGCGATGCCAGGTAACCAGCAACTATAGCATCACCATAAGACAAGTCAGTAGAGTCACATAAGCCAAAAGGGAAATAGAACATGTCATTGAGGTAAGCCAATCAGCGACCCTTTATTTTGTTTGACGTGCGTGAGTGAATAACACCTACGTATGGCCAACGATGCAGGAAAATGTCTGCGAGACACTTTCCTGCTTTGATCGAGCATCGTAAGGTGTGCGGAAAGTCGTTCGCGTCTGAACAGAAAAAAATTACTCCATGTGGTTTGATACGGTTGAAAGAAGATAGAAAAAAAAAAAACAACCATTTATGTAATCGTGAAGAGGATGACTCCCTGAATGGCTCAAGGCCATCAATTGAGAGTACTGAGAACATGAAATGAGGAAGGAGAGAGGGATGGAAAAATATTTCAATCTGAACGGAATTTAAGGCGGAATTTCGGCATTCATGGCGATCCGAACTGATAAACACGACTCCCCATAAGGCCATCAAACATTTGAAAACTGATTTTTATTTTGTTTGAACCAAAAACTCTGTTGAACTGATTTCATATTGCGGACCAGACTTAGAGGCATAAGGTCTCATACTTCCTCAGAACGTTATATATGGATTAATGTTCCATTAAGGTGCCATCAACTAAAATCGAAACCAAAATATATAGCTCTCCAGCATTATTCATTAATTATTTGAGCTAAGTCGATATACATATAAAAACGTTAAAAATTAATCTAGTTAAATGTATATTTGCGCAAGCATAGAAGAGTCAACTTACGCTTGCCAAGTTCCAATTTTTTTTCAATTTGGACCTCTTAGCAGCTATTTTTATCAGCAAAAACGAAATCAAATTTGTTCCACGGGTCCAAATCCCATATATGTGAAGCTTCAAGTTTGTAGACCAAAAATTGACAGAGTAATTTGGTAGATAACGTTCTACACAGACAAATAAATGCATGTAAAATTGAGAAAAGCATACTTGAAATATGTCAAAATGATGTGAACATGTATATATATATATATATATATATATCGACTGGCGTTAATCGTGAGGTATTTAATAATTATTATAGTAAATAATGTCAGCTCCTTTAAGAAACTTGTTTCTTATCGTTGAGCACTTTCAGGTGTAATAAAGTCGGTCAACTTAACTCGTTAATGATTAGATCTCTCTGACTGACGTTAAAAGCCTTTAATAAGAATAAATGTTTAAATTCAACTGTATCTTGGTTGACGGTAATCTTGTGGTTCGGGTCCTTGCTAATGAAGCCAGACATGGTTTCTGTTGCCGGGGTTCGAATGTTAATCGTGACACCCTGCACTGAAGATTCCCGAAAGGATGAAACGCTAGTGTCTGTAGGTATTTAATTATTATAGTAAATAATAATATTATATAGTTTCTAATTCTTTGAGATGAGGCGAAGCTTCATAATTTGTGTATTCATTTTTTGCGGACTTTTGCCCTCATTTTCATAGTTGTTGTTTCACTGTGTTTCGGCCAACTCATCTTCTGGCCTTTTTAACATGAATAACCATGAGCAGATCAGAATGCCGAGTCTTGTAAATGTATTCCCAGTAATTACTGCTGTCCATAGTTGTTGTCTCACGTTTTGGCCAACTAATCCTCTAGCCTGCTTGGGTAGGATTGAAACTGCTGTCTTCAAACAATGTTCACCTGGAACCATAGTGGAAAGCAGTAATTACTGGGGATACAATTACAAGACTCAGCATTCCTATCTGGTCATGGTTAATCATCTGAAGGTCAGAGGATTTAGCCGAAACATATTGAAATAACAATTATGAAGATGAGGATAAGTCCACAAAAAAAAAAAAAAAAACATGTGAATAAGCTGAAACAAAACAATAGCAACCAAATTTTACTCGATTTGGCTTATTTACATAATACTGACACATTTCAAGCATACTTTTCTCAATTTTACATGCATATTACTAACTAGATTTTAAATGGAAATGATTCCTCGTTTAGTAACATAAGCAAAAGTCTACACCGATTTTTTTTTCTCACATTCTTGACAGCGACCTTTAAACATTACCAAATGGAATACTGTCTAAACAAGAATTGTTCTTCTCATTTTACAAGAATTGGTTAAGAGTTTAGATTTGCTAAAAGTGGTCACTGCCCACGTGTAAAATTATAGATGTCATTCTTAGATGAGATGCCACAGACGAACGGGATGCATCAAAATGTTTGTACGCTCAAGACAAGATAAACAATTTCTTGGAAGTTTTGTAAACAATGGTTCAAGTGGATGAAGCAGACGAACAGGAAATGTTTAGAAATGGTGAAAGAAGTAATAAATAAGATGCCAACCAAAGAAATGAAAAAAAAAAATGTTTAGAATCTAAAGTTGCATTTACAAAAAAAAAAAAAAACTTTTTAGAATCTTAAGTTGCATTTACAAAAAAAACAAAAAACTGTTTAGAATCTAAAGTTGCATTTACAAAAAAAAAAAAACTTTTTAGAATCTAAAGTTGCATTTACAAAAAAAACAAAAAACTGTTTAGAATCTAAAGTTGCATTTACAAAAAAAAAAAAAAAAAACTGTTTAGAACCTAAAGTTGCATTTACAAAAAAAAAAAAAAAAGAAAAAAAATTTGCGCAGTTAAAAATTTCAGAAATCACTTTCAACGCGTCTTTAATATTTTTTTGAGAAAACGATAAATATTTAAAAAAAAAAAAAGGTGTTCAATCGCTAGAAATGAAGACTGCAAGGTGTTGTTTTGTTAAAACATGCATCCATAAGTGCTTCTTAATGGAAAATTGTACAGTAAGATGTTTGTTCACATTACATTTAAATTTCTGCATATTAGTACACACAGAGAAACAGGGAGCAAGGATGGCATTCCAAAGGCTGGCAGGTTAAGAAAAGAAGCTATTAGAGTAGAAAGCCTTACTCATTTTTAAGAAACCATTTTTTTTTTTTTTTCCAAAGAGGCTAACCAATTTCTTGGATAGTTTTAGCTAAATATTTTTTGCATTGTAATTTTTCCCTGCCGTTTGCAACACGCATCTATACACCAGCTAAACATGCAGTATTGTATGTATTTACAATTTTACCTATTGAATTTTTTGCAAGCCAAGCCCAAAATGAGACACATTGTTTATCTTAAATGGGACAACTGAAAAGAAAGTAAAGATGTTGTAATAAAAAACAGCAAAATTCTAAAGGTAGTTTTGTAATGAATACAAACAATGAACTGATGGACTCGGCTGCACAGAGATTTATTATTTCATTTTTGGTCCACCAATAAAATGGGGAGGGGACCTGTAAATCCACCCTTGTCTGTTCGTCCATTCATCTTTCCACACTTTTCTCAATAACTATGTCTTGGAATCTTTTGAAATTTTGCACAAACATTAAAGATGATATGAGTAAAAAAGTAACAGAACGCATTTTCCGGGAAAACTCTGGTTGACCCCCCCCCCCCCCCGAGTGTCTTTCGGGTTAAAATGGTTAAAATTCACTTTTGTGTTTATTAAAAAAAAAAAAAAAAAAAAAAATTTGATGCCTTGGATTTTTTATAAAACTTTCTGAAAAGTTTTAACTAACTTATTTCTATATAATTTTGTTCGTCTATACTTTGCGATAATTCTTGTATGTGCCCCAGGGGCTCTTTTAGGGCTAATAAAAACATTCCATTTTTGGGACTATTTTACCATATTTGTCCAAAATTTTCTGTGTATGTCTAGCAGTTTTGCATGGTGCTGAACTGAAATTTAAATATGTTAAGACCTTGGGAACTTTCGGGGCTAAATGAAGGTTGGGAGGGGGGACAAATGCTGAACTTGGTCGTTTTTTTTTTAATGCCTCGTTCACTGTGCACTCCCGGGGGACCATGTATGCTCCACTTGTTCTTATTCAGACAACTGTTCTAATCTTGACTTTTATTCGCACAACGTTTCCACGAATGTAAGCTCTGACCTTCAAGTGTATTGTGTCTAATTCAAGAATCTTTCATTTATTTATTGCGGACTATTGTCTTCATCTTTTTTTTTTTTTTTTGTTTCATGACGTTTTGGCCAACTATTCGTCTGGCCTTCATCAAAGTTAGGAATCTGTACAGGATTTTGAACAGAACCCTTTATTTAATCCACAGGAGTAACAAAACTAACATACTCTTATTCTGTCAGCTTTGTGGATCCGTGGTGTAACAAATAAACTACTAAGTAAATTCAGTTCTAAGCAATACTCTTCTGGAGGTTGAAGGTTCAATCCTCAGTGTGAACACTAGCAAAGCATGATTACCCCTCCCCCGTTATTTTTTATGCATTTCGTACAAGTTTGATTAAAATCAGTTACAAACACATACACGTAGGCATGCGTGAAAATAGGTGGTTCTTCCATTTCAACAAAGTGCCCAAGGCATTCAATGACTTCTTAGTCCCATCATTACCGAGGGGTCACTATTATTCAACACTTTGTTCAAGCATAACATTAAAAAAAAAAAAAAGAGATAAAAAGAGGGTGTACTAGAATTACAACTTTCTGACCCTACTTAATCAGATTCCTGGGGTAGTGATGGCCATAACAGATGAGGAATGAATCCTAAAAAGCTAATGACAAACTCATATTGCTTAAAAGTTATCCCATCATTGGCTGATCATGAACTGTTTATTCTAGAGGGTTTAACGATTATAAACACAGAGTCGGATAGAGGGAGGAGTAAAATGCAACAAGATTGCTTAATGCAATCAAAAAAGTACTAGTGGGACCTGTGGAAATTCCACAGCAGACTCTTTCATATGTAATTGATATTTATATTGGCATTCTGTGCATGTTCAGCATCAATGGAGATGCCCTGATATTATTGAAGCTCTTTTGTTAAAATTGCAAAAGTATTTATCTAAGCTTGCTAGGATGTCCGGCGTAGGCCAGTCGTAAAATAGGCTTAAATATGATATTTCAATTTATGCAGATTTCGTATATATTATTATAGAGTCAATTTTCTATTGATTCTTATCTATATATATAAAAGGCAAAATGTGTGTGATCATTTCGTGTATGTCTTCAAAAGGCTTTTCTCGCACACGGTCCCGGGTTCGTTACTATCGCTTAAAACTGTGTATATAGGTTCTATATAATAATATCTAGGAAAGCGCGTAGCGTATAGATTTATTTACGTCGATTTTTACAAAATTATTGCTATTTTGGCTTCTCGCGTGTTGATCGGGCTTTTTAGTATAAATAAAGTGAAACTAAATTCAAACGACGTCTTCTCGGCATTGCGCCGGGAAAAACGTCCAGAAGCAATCAGCTTTGATCAGACAGTTCTGGACAATTGGGAGCTGCTTTCCCCCTCCCCAACATCTGTTGGGGGAAGAAACAGTTAAATTTTGGTAAACAAATCCAAACGCTGTGTGACTTCTATTTGACCTTCTTAATTAGGTCAAATGGAAGCAGCAGAGTTAACTTTTATTGCGCACGCCTGTTTTTATAGTTAAATAACCTGCTTAATGTTGTCTGTCGACGTGGCTCAATGGGTAATGTAGTACGGGTTTTTTTCACACATTAATTTCCAACTCAAGGTTACGGGTTCAATTCTCATACCTACCTACCAAAACATTTTTTTTATTATTTAACCCCCCCCCCCGGAGTTTTGATTTACCTCAAGACACCCGGGCATCGCCGGGTACCCCCCGCTAGTATATTATAAAATTGTAATTTCAAAAATATATCTTATGAAGAATTCTCGATAAAATTATTTATTACAAGAAATGGAGGGTCATAACAATTAAACAGCAGTCACTCAGAAGAAAAAAGATGTAAATGTGACACAAAAAATAACACGCACGCTATCGTATTATGATATAAAAAAAACTTTTTTGTTTTTACTCTTTCACCTTAAACAAAGCATATTGTCACTTGGATAGAAGGGTTTATTAACTGGGATTATGTCAATAGGGGACTATGTGGGGAGTTGAGCTGTGAGATGTCTGTGTTACATTTAACTTTTGCATGTTAGCAGTTTGTGGGAAGAAACAATTAGAGTAAAAGGCTTTCTGGTATCGATTGACCTCAACAGGGGTGGGATTTTGCTGCTTATGGGGTTGGGAGTAATGATGAAATAAATATTGAATACTTCACCAGTGATATTTAGATGCAGATTTTTATCTATTAATTTCTGAAGAATTCTTGAACATTGCCATCGAGCATGCATATACGTACACTAAAATAGCGATACATTGTTAAAAAGTGTTATAATCAATGGAAAATATTAAAAAGTGTTATAACTAGGGCCATGACAACAGCATATTCTTTCCCTTATTTTGACTCTCTGGTATATATTCATTGATATTTTATGTGGAGTGATGTGATTCTTGGTTGATTAATTGTGTCGTACTGTGTCGGATATACACTCGAGAGTAAAAGCAATGAAAAGAATATGCTGTTGTCACAGCCCTGGTTATAAGCAATACTAAAAAGTCTTATAACCAATGGAAAAATACTAAAAAGTCTTATAACCAATGGAAAAATACTAAAAAGTCTTATAACCAATGGAAAAATACTAAAAAGTCTTATAACCAATGGAAAAATACTAAAAAGTCTTATAACCAATGGAAAAATACTAAAAAGTCTTATAACCAATGGAAAAATACTAAAAAGTCTTATAACCAATGGAAAAATACTAAAAAGTCTTATAACCAATGGAAAAATACTAAAAAGTCTTATAACCAATGGAAAAATACTAAAAAGTCTTATAACCAATGGAAAAATACTAAAAAGTCTTATAACCAATGGAAAAATACTAAAAAGTCTTATAACCAATGGAAAAATACTAAAAAGTCTTATAACCAATGGAAAAATACTAAAAAGTCTTATAACCAATGGAAAAATACTAAAAAGTCTTATAACCAATGGAAAAATACTAAAAAGTCTTATAACCAATGGAAAAATACTAAAAAGTCTTATAACCAATGGAAAAATACTAAAAAGTCTTATAACCAATGGAAAAATACTAAAAAGTCTTATAACCAATGGAAAAATACTAAAAAGTCTTATAACCAATGGAAAAATACTAAAAAGTCTTATAACCAATGGAAAAATACTGTGTGTGTCAAGAGAGAAGGAAAATAGGGAGGAAGAATAGAGAAAGATAAAGTAACAGAGAAAGAGAAAGATAAAGAAATAGAAGTTTTAATAAAAATACTTTTTCCCTGGGTAACACAGAGTCGCCCTACTAGTAAGGTAAATACGGGAGTGCTTCTATAATACATTAGTTCACTGGTTTGCATGTTGCATATTCCTTGGCAATAATATACTTTTCAAGTATAGAGACAGACTTCAGATGCAAGTATTTATCCAGAATGTTTGACAGGGAGATGAACTTATGGACAGCTAGAATCCCATAGGAAAATTGGATGGTTGATTGTTTAGTTTAACCATGTGATGTGGGAGAGATGTGAAGATAAAAGTCTGTTGCTGCCCGAATTTTACTGTTGATCGTTGGAAATATATTTGGATTAAATATCTGGAAGAATGGTTACTTTTTCTACTTAGTCGATGGGAAATTTAAATTGAAATTGTTTCTTGCCAACCACCACTCAGACTATCATTAAAGAACGAGGTGAACTTGTTGTAAAGCATTTTTAGAGTTGTGTGTCCCTATTCACTTGCTTCCTTATGAGAATATATTTTAGATTTAACGTTAGTTTTTAATGTGGGAAAAATCCAGGCCCTGAAAGAGAGCACTTGAGATCGAATTAAAATTTTCTCAATCCAACTAGTTTTTATTTTCTCAGCACCAAAATCAACATCTACATCCTTTCTTAAATCACCCTTGTTGTATGTTACTGATCATGTGCAGTTCTAGGAGGCTCATCTTCCAAGGCTTTACCTTCTCTCTTTAAGGAGAGTTTAGTTTACTGCTAATTGCCTGAGGCACCTCTACTAGAGAATGTGGACAGAGCTGCACAGGCATTTTTTTGCAGTCCAAGTCCTTGGAGGCACTGGTTCTTCAATTCCACTTTCCAACTCTTGTGACATCTTCCTGCCATAAATACCTAGAAAAATTTTTCCTTCACTGATTGAGAAGTGCAGTATCAGTAAAGATAGAATGGAATGTCACCATCATTAAAATTCCAGGCATGAAAGTTGCATATTTTGCACATTTAGACATACGATAATTCCTGCCTCTGCAAAATATAATATGAATTTAATTAATGAGCAACATCTTTGGCATTCAATCTATTGACGTGTATTTCGAGATGGACAAATATTAAAGTGAATTTCATTTTTATTCAAACTGACGTAATATTTTTGCAAACATGAATACATTTTTGCAGAAAATTGAGACATACCTCCAAGAAAATCTCCACATTCCTATGTGGACTAAAATGTTTTGGCATCGTTTTTGCTGCATTATCAAAAACGATTGGAACAAAAATTTAGATAAACTTTCGTTTATTTAATCAGCAACTTAAAACAAAACAAGTGAAGCATGCATGGTGCCCCGTGAGTGCACAGTGAACGAGGCATAAAAAAAATGACTAAGTTCAGCATTTGCCCCCCCCCTCCGCCCATTTAGCCCCAAAAGTCCAAGAGACGTCAAATCCTGGTGAAAAATGAACAAACTGTGCAGTTTTAGTCGCTAACATATGTAAATTTGAGTTCTGCACCATGCAAAAAAGAAATGACCGAGCTCATCATTTACCCACCCTCATTTTAAAAATTAAAAAAACTATTAAGATAAAATTATTAAAAATAAAAAACTATTTAAAATAAAAAACTATTTAAAATAAAAAACTATTTAAAATAAAAAACTATTTTAAATAAAAAACTATTTAAAATAAAAAAACTATTTAAAATAAAAAACTATTTAAAATAAAAAAAACTATTTAAAATAAAAAAAACTATTTAAAATAAAAAAATATTTAAAATAAAAAACTATTTAAAATAAAAAAACTATTTAAAATAAAAAAACTATTTAAAATAAACTATTAAAAATAAATTTAAAAAAACATTAAAATAAATTAAAAACCATTAAAAATTAATTTTAAAAAACTATTAAAAATAGATTAAAAAAAACTATTAAGCAAATTATATACTTTTCAGAAATGGAATCAATTTGTTTTTTCTAGATGGACCCTTGCTTTATGTCTATTTAAAATGAAGATATTTATGTGCCCATTTTGAATCTTGTAATACTTACATTGCTAGATTAACAACCTGCACAAAAGCAGAGATGAGAATCAACAGAAAAAGAGAAGGAAACTTGTTGAGAAAATATATCCTAGAGGTGTTAGAAAAAAAAAAAAAGAAAACAATGACAAAGCTGGTCTAATCTTCTTACAGATACTTCGGCTTAAGGTATGATTTTTATCTCTGACATGTCTTTTCATCTTAACACCTCCAGATATTCCCACATTTCTAAATAAAAACAGGTTCTAATTGTTGAACCCCTTTCGATCTTTAAAAACCAAACAGACATTTTTTCTTGTAAACATATTATCGTATCCTTGAAAAGGGTTACAGGCTGTTACTCAAGTGGATGGAACAACGAACACCATAACTGAATGATAAAAGGAAGGTTTATTGCAAACGAGAGAACAATAATAATCAGACAGACATTAGCAAAACATTACAGTACTTATTCCATGTATAAGTTCGCATAGAAAAAAAGGGGTGAGAATATTCTATTACAACAAAACCCAAATCTCATTTACTGTGGCAAACAAAATGAAAAGAACTGTTTCATGTGCTAGAGAGAAATAACACTGAGAAAAAGAACATATTGGCTTTTTTTTTTTTTTTAATTTAGGTAAAAAATGTTCATATCAAGGGAGATAATTTATTTTTTAGATTTCTTTTTTTAAATAAAAACAACATTTCTATTGGGAGAAACAAAGAAAAACAAGATTAAAAATGAAATTTTATTGGCTATTGGGAATTAATATTTTAGGGAATTAACAGAATAAGATTAAAAAATATCAAGCTTAGAAAGTCCTCTAACACCTAAGGAATATATTGTAAATCATATTTACTCCAAATTAGGAAATCTGGAATTTTGACCCCCCCCCCCCCCATTATTTATTTTACTTCCGGGATGAAGTCACATAACTCCGGCCTAATTAAAATAAACTAAAACCAAACTAGACTGATTGTTGAAGGAGTATAATTCCAGCTGTAATTCTATAACTGAGCCAAATTAAGCTTCTTTCTTAGAACTGCACGCCAGTGAAACTCTCTGCCGCTTGCCTCTTTCCCACCTGACTATAACTTGGACGTCTTCAAGTCCAACATAAACAAACTCCTGACAAACCGCCCCCTTAAGTAAGACACTATCAAAACCCCCAATACTAATGATTACTACAATACTATCTCATTGATTACTGTACACGCAATAACCCTTATCCCTGAGTGGCCTTCGGATCTTGATAAGTGGTGACCCCCATGTAATAAAAAAAAATTTTTTTTTAAATTAATTAATGATCGACTTGACGCATGGAATATAGAATTTATGTTGCAGCATCCCTAAATGTCTCGAGCAAATCAGTCCTCTACTTCTGCTAAAACTAATTTCCTTGGATCTTCTGTAGACATCCTCTGCACATGACTGAACTCAATCTTCTACTTCAGATAATTTCCTCCACATCAATGACTCCAAACTCTTCCAATGGGGAAATGAACTCGCTTGAAACTCGATTATTTTCACCAGTTATCTCCCCTTCTTAACTGAAGAAAGTTCCTTGTCACCATAGGTGGCACTTTTGCCAATGTAATGGAGGCACTAAGTTTTGCATTTTCATGTTTTCTTAAAAATATCAACAGTGACTATTTTTACCAGGCATTTTTACCGAAACACAAAATGAAAATAAGTTTTTAAAACTGTTCTTCACATGCTACTCATCACATTCTTCCCAACAGGTTTGAGCCTTTTGCAGTTTGAAGGCTCGAGGGTAGGTAGTACTACCTGTGGCACCCAGTCTGTCAGTGAACTCCTCATATCAACATGTACTGCCTGCACCTGTAGCACTATTTTGCGTCACGACTAGTTTTTTTTTTTTGGCATAGTGAATGGGCTACTGCATGGTTGTCTGCTCTCTCCCATTAACCCTGATTCACTTTTTTTTCGGTCGACCAGCATGGGGTAAGCATGTATAATTTTGTCCCTCAGCAAAAGGGGGGGGGCATCAATTTATCATCTAATCCAGGGTGAAGTCACATAACTCCGGCCTAATTAAAATAAACTAAAATCAAACTAGACTGTTGAAGGAGTATAATTCTGGCTGTAATTCTATAACTGAGCCAAATTAATTAATGATCAGACCCGGAAATGGGGAGTATACAAGAAAAGTGATTATTCTGGGAGGATTGCTTGCGGTGTGGCTAGTCACGGTGCATGGTGACAAAAACTGAAAATCGAAACCCAGACCTATAGATTTATAAGTTTATCCTGTGGTATTGTTTACGTAACTGTGGATGGATATCACGGCTGAGAGAAAGAACATAGAAACAAAACACCTAAGAATGAGAAAAGAACAAGCGGAGGAGTATTGGATCATTGATCGCAGGCGGCTGACTATTATATCACCCATGGAAATAGTCTATGTTAATATTGACAACTTTCCCTAAGGTGTACTTTTGTTGGCAAGGTTTTAGCTTTTTAATGGTCATATTTTGAGGGGAAAAGAAATTAACTCTCTTAAATAAGCTCTTGCTTACAACTTTTCTGAGAGAGTGGATGACCATATCTTCCTCAACGTTTGACAAGAACTCCATGTCAATGCTTTTCTTATTTCAAAATCTTTTTTCAGTGTTCGCTGTCCATGCTCCAAGGTACTTGAAGTTTTCGACAACCTTGAGCAGAGTCTCATCAAGTGCTTTCACTGCAATTAGGTCAACATGATTGAAGGCCTGTATCTCCGTTTTATTAACATTGTAGTATAAACCCAACAATTGCGACTCCTCTTCCAGTTGGCTTAGAACTTCTTGAGCTTGACCAATTTCCTCAGTTAGTAATGCTAGGTCATCAGCAAAATGGAGATTAGTAATAACAATTGGTTGGACACTCTTGCTCTTTCGTCTGTGCAAATGAAAACCAAACTTCTCTTCTCTTCCACTGAGAGTCTTTCTTAGAACATAGTCAAGTACTATGGTAAAGAGATAGTGCTAATGTGTCTCCTTGTAAGACTCCAGCAATGATATTGAAAAATTCTGTTTCTTCATCTGCTGGTGTTATTACTCTTGCCCTTGTGCTCTCATAGATCTTACTGCTTGGAGAAGACTTGGTGGAACATCATAAGCTGTCAATATTTTCATCATTATGCTTGTATTGAATCGAACACTTTCTGGAAATCTACAAAAACAATGATTGCTTTCTTGTTATGGTTTTTCACTCCTATCAATCGTCGTAGTGTGAGGATATGAGCAATTGTTGAACATCCAGGCCTGAAACCATTTTGCCTTGGACGAAGATTTGTATCTATTTTTGGTTGTATTCTGTTTAGGATCATTTTGTTGACAAGTTTTGAGACACTGATGATAAATTTATGCCTCGATAATTTTGAGTTGAGCTCAGATCTCCTTTCTTCCAAAGTAGTACCATGTCAATCTTAGACCATTGATCGGGTTTCATATTCTTGATCGGGTAAAGTAAACGCTATTAAAAATAACAAAATTCCACTGCTTAATTATACCTTTTCATTGTTTAAAAATTTTTATGAACTTTTTTTATGGAAAAAAAAAAAAAAAAAAAAAAAAAAATGTTCAATACGTATCACAAAGGTTTTCAATTCTTCTTAGAAACATCTTCAGATGATACTAACAAATGAAAGAGAAAAGAGAATTACAAGTCTAAAATTCTCGGTTACCAAATGTAAAATGATCGTCTATAGTGATGATGTACACGAAAATGTGATAAATGAATGTCAAAGGAATTGTGTTAATGTCTGCGATAGACACGATAAAATGTGGTTACTGGTTTTGTAATTAAATTTTACTAATTGTGAAGGTGGGCGTTTTAATGTAGATGACTTCAATTTTTTTTTATCTTTTTATGTTGCTAGCCTATTGCTTTTCTGTTAGTGACTAAAATGTCATCTCTTTCTCTCACATATACATACATATTTCTGTGAAAATGTTTTTTCACTTATATTTCACCTTTTATTTATACCAATCTTTTCATTTATGAAGCTCAATGTAATTACAGAGCATATACAAATAAACGAGAAAAATTTATATTCCATATATATATATATATATATATATATATATATATATATATATATAATTATTCGCGCCTTTAACATTTCCTGTCTGGGTCATTTTGACTTTTGTTTCCCTTTATTTTATATTTAATTTTATCATTTTTATCATGTCTCGGAAGTAGAGTGAAAGCGCATCTTATTTTTCTTTTATTAATATTTTTTTCCTTGTACACATTTTTGTGAATCATTCCATGGATTTCTGCTTTTGGATTATTATGGACCATCTTTTTCGAAATACGGGATTTCCTTGGATTTTACTTGTACAAATGGAAATTCTTTTAACTTTCTTGAAGTTTTACATTTGGAATTTACCGTCACTGGATTTTTTTATCTTCCACCAGACTATCCATTCATGTGTAATCACCTTTTTCTTTACCATATTCCCTCTGCTTAACTTATTTTGTTTTCAAGTAAGATCTTTGACTTACTTGTTGTTTCATCAAATACTTCTGCATGCAAAATCGATCCCGCATTTTGCTAATTCCTACCCTCTGATGAGAAGGAGAGTATTTCTTCGAAACTCCGCGGATTAAGGACTATCCATTTATCTAGTGTTTCTTTTCAGATTGAAATGAGTTAAAAACATATTTAAAGCGTTTTTTAACATATTTTATTAACTGTTTGCTCATATATATATATATATATATATAAAATGCACATGGCCATGATTACAAAATCAGAAAATTGGGAGAGAAGTTACAATTATGGCATGATGTAATGATAGAAAAAATAAAAAGTAATTGCAACTTCTCTCTCAATTTTCAGATATGCAGACATATGCAATTTATTTTCTTTTAATCAATTGGTGCTTTTTCTGAGGAGTTAAGAGCAGAAAAAATTCATTGATTGATATAATTGGATGATTTTGCACTACGAAACAGGTGCTGTCAAAAATTATGCATGTCAACGTACTAAAAGCAATAAATTGTAAGATGGTCAACATCTTTAAATTTAGAATATAGACTTTTGTACTTTATTTGTTATATATATATATATATCTATATATATATATATATATATATATTAGAAATGGTAATTAATAAAAACCTGAAGAAAGTGCTCAATACTGTTGTAGAGCAAATATGCGTTTTTTTTTTTATTACTGTATTTTTCTGTTAAGTTACATTATTGTTTCGGCTACACGGCCATGTTTTTGGCCATCATGTAGCTTCCTCAGACTTTTACAAAAAGTCTGAGGAAGCTACATGACGGCCGAAAAACGGTCAACGGTCGTGTAACCGAAACAATAATGTAACTTAACAGAAAAAAATGATAATAAAAATATAATGCTTGTGTATGTATATATATATATATTAATTGCAATCTGTACAGACAAGGCATGGGATAAACTGGGCCAGGTATTTTTTGGCGGGGAGGCAGTGTTAATACCAAATTGAAAATAAAATGCAGATTTATTCATGGAGTAATCTATATATCTATAAAAGTGAACGTGTCTGTGTGTCTGTGCACATTTCTCTGTGCAACAACTCTGTCACTTTTTAGTCTACAGACTCGAAATTTGATATACAGGGTACTGAGATTTGCGAAAATCGATGTGATCGGTTTTTGGCCAGAAATTTGGCGATTAAGGGGTCAAAGTTCAACAATTTGACCTTTAAGAACTCTACCAAACTCCAACAATTTTGGGTCTACGCACTTGAAATTTTAGATATAGGTAGATATAGGAGATAGGGCAAGCTTTTTCATCAGTTTGGGTCGAAAATTTTTAGTTACCAATATATAAATGTATGTCTGTTTGCATGTCTGCCTTAAACTTTCAATAGAGGCGACGGATTTTACCAAGATCAATATCATTTTAAAGTTCGATCTTTCATACGACAAATATCGAAAAATTGGCTAAAAACATTAATATCTTCCCCTTCAACTAGGCACTTTTCTACAGGGGGGGGGGTCACTTTTTTCGCCAATATTTTTGAAAGTTATCCTCTCCTTTAGATTGTCTAGCCTTAATTTTAAAAAATGTTGCTTCCGGTTTTGCGGTGGTCGTAACAGCATAAACGTTAGGTTTTAACCTGTTCTTTTCCTCCTTTGCGGTACGGGTTCGAGCCTGCAATCCTACTACCACTTTATTTATTTTTTTTTTTTTGCTCAACATATACATCCAAACACCCGGGCAACGTCGGGTTGAAATGCTAGTTAATTAAATAAAGGAGAATTGCCTATGAGTATGTGGGAAAAGGACAAAGAGGGGGATTGGGGAGAGGTAGGGGAAGGAGTAAAGAGAATAAATGGTTTAATAACAAACCATTACATTTTTGCCCTGGGCAACTCCGGGTATGCCTGCTAGTATTAGTCTTTAATCAAATTACCATATTTTGGTAATTTCTAACAAGACTGTGACTCTGGACTAAGAAAACTGTCAGTGGTATTCTGAAAGATAATCTTTAAAGGCGGTTGAGGATTGTGTGCAAAAGAAAAATACCAACTTTTCTGCTGAACATATTTTTTTTTTTTTTTTTTTTTTTTTTTTACACAGTGATCACCACTTATCAAGGCCCGGAAGCCACTCAGGGATAAGGGTTATTGCAAGTACATCATGTTAGTGAGGAGATTTTATGAAGTGTTTAATTAGGGGGGGCGGTTCATAGGAATTTGTTAACATTAGACTTGAAGACATCCAAGTTGTAGTCCGGAGGGAAGCAGGCAGACGGAACAGAGTTCCACAGGCGTGCAGTTCTAAGAAAGAAGCTTTGCTTATGAAATCCGCGTTTTGATTTAGGCACAGATATAGAGTGGGGGAAATTTTTCACAGTGGATTCAGCTAGACGGGTGTTTTTCGTGAAAGTTTGGCGAGGGGGGACCAGGGATTGGAGTTCAGACGAGCACCTGCCATGAAAATAACGATAAAACAAGGATAGGCTCGCAACGTCTCTTCTGTGGGAGAGGGGTTGCAGGGTAGAGAAAAGGGCATCCCCCACTAAACCACGAAGTCTATTTTGTACTCTGTCAAGGCATGATAGGCTGTTTTTGGCAGCTCCTGCCCAGATATGGCAACAGTATTCCATCCTTGGCCGTACTTGGCTTTTATATAGATAGAGAATTGCATCAGTAGTGAGATATCTTCTGGAGCGGTAGAAGGATCCCACCATCTTTCCTGCGACCTTGGCAACAGACTGGATGTACGTGTTCGATTTCAGATCAGGAGTAAAGGTCAAACCCAGAAGCTTGTCAAAACACGGGGCCTCACCCAGACGAGAGCCATCCATCACAATTGATGCCAGCTGGGGATCAGAGCGTTGATGATGATGATGTAAGGATATTGCCATAGGACCGACTTTTTGCAGTTTACAGCATAGTCATCTTTCAATCCAATATCAACAGATGTCATATCCCCACAAGTTATCAAACTTGGTTTGTAAAACAAATTTAGCTTTTTTATTACTATGTTAGTTTTATTCTCCTGAAAAGCATTTAACTTCATTAGTTCTTTCTAATCATCTGCAATTCTCTCATGAGCTACTTCACCTTTGAACTAGCATTCCATCTCATTTATCTTTACCCTCGAGTGGCCTCTGACTCATCTTTAAATACACACATACATTATAAGGCACTTTGATCTTCATTCAATCGCAGGCAACGTCAGGTCTCTCTGCTAATGTATGTATATATATATCTATAATATAAAAACTAAAATGTGTGTTAGTGTGTGCACAGTTTTTGTATGTCTGGGGGGGGGGGCGTACTGTTTCTTAGAACTTTTTATAGACACCCTAGATTGTAATATCTCCAATTGTTTTATTTGAGCGATTTTTACATGCTATTTCTTACTATCTGCGTGTTTGGCTTTTCTGTATAAAAAAAGTGTGCCAGGGACATCCAGAAAGCAATGAACTTTGATCAATGCGGTGAAAACCCGTCATATCAGACGATTGGTATTCATTTGGACACTCCCCTTTTTATCTTGGGGACACTGGCTTGCAGCCAAAGTTAAGTGCAGAATTTCATTCCCTATGGCATGATGTTTGACTTCATTAAATTTACGTACCTGTCACTTAACTTTTTAATCGTTTAATTTAAGCAATTCTCAATTCTGCTGCCCTCATAGTGTCGCGATAAGTTATCAGGCTATCACTTTCTTTTCAACCTTCACCTCAAGGCTTCAGGTTCGAGCCTACCTACTTAGCAAAACTGCTCCCCCCATACACCTACAAATACCTGGGCAACGCCAGGCACACACGCTAGTATAATATAAATCTCACCTGTCTTTTTAAATGTATGTATGTTTGTAGGTCTCACAAAATCTTTCAACAGACGCGACGGATGTTGACGAGATCAGTATTGTTTTGAAGCTTGACCCTTTGGACGACAAAAATCGAAAAGTTGGCCAAAAACATTAATTCATTCACCCTCAACTGGACACTTTTCTACAGGGAAGGGTCACTTTTTTCGCCGATATTTTCGAAAGTCATCACCTCTTTTCGATTGACTAGCCTTAATTTAAACCTTCATCACTTCCGGTTTCGCGATGGGCGCAACAGCAAAGACGTCACATTTTTTTTTTTCACTTTCTTTTCCTCCTTTGCAGTATGGGTTTGAGCCTGCCTGCCTACTACCACTTTTTTTTTTTTTTTTGCTCAACACATACCTCCAAACCCACGGACAACGCCAGGCACCCAGGCTAATATATATATATATATATATATATATATATATATATATATATTTTTTATACACACACGCACACGTTTAAGATTCCTCTTTTTCCCCCCTCAGTAGTTATTCGGGAGGGGGGATGAACAATAAGCCTTATGTTTGGCCCAGGGGCTCAGATCAATTAGTCTGACCTTGGTTCAGAGTTAAATAAAAAAAATCTATATAAATTTAGAGTTCAGAATGACATTTTTAGGAGAAAATTATTAAGATAGCAATGCGTGAAGATATTACGAGTGCATTTATTTTTATTGAAATTGCATAAATCGTATTTTAAACATGCGTCTCTTTTTTCTTTACAAATCAAAATTAGTAGAATGTTAAAATTTCATTGCATTTAGATGAGCAGAAAAAGACAACAAGAGAGAAAAACAGAAAGAGAGAGAGACAGATACACACAAAAACAAAGAGAGAAAGAGAAAAACAAAGAAAAAGAGACAGAACGAAGATAAGAGACAGAGAGACAAAAGGAGGGATAGAGAGAGAATGAGGGAGGGAGAGACGAAGAGAGGAAGGAAAAAATCGTGAGATAGAAAATAGGAGATGTCCTCAAACAAAATATAAAACTACCTGCGTTTCTATTTTCCGAGAGAAAAAAATAACACATACAAATATTAAAACTAAAGGGCTTTTTTTCTACGCCATAATTGGAACTTTGCCACTTGGCCATGAGCCACAGATTAAAAAAAAAAAAAAGGAAGACAGAAAAAAGTTCAAATCACATGACTAACCAATTACACTTTTTTCAAATTTTTTTTTTTTTTGTATGAAAATGGAGAAAAATTCCAATGGTTTTACCAGGGTAAGCTTTTATTTAGAGAGGGGGGGGGTCTAACTGTAGCCGAGCTGAATATTCCAACATTATCTGTCCCGACCTCCACCCATTCCTCCGGAATCCATTTGCCGACAACTTCAGTTATTAACCAAGAAGAACTTCACTTTATTTTGACCACAGATTAAATAAATTCAAAAAACAGACAAAATGAATTCTTGCCTATTGATGCAATTATCTTCTAGAGAAAATTTAATTGAAAAATAAATAAATTAATCTTTATTAACCTAGAAATTATACAACAAATAAATTGATTTTAGATTTAATTTAATCAATTTTTTTTCCTACAATTCTACTTTAAGTATTAGATGTTCGTCCAGAATTCTCCTTTAAAATTAAACAGAAAATTTTTAATTCTATCAAACTTCTAATCCTGAAAATCGTTATATTACATTTAAAAGCTTGTATTTCCCAAGTACAAACTGCATAGAATAAATGCTAAAGACTTTCATTAAAATGTGACAATTCTCCAGTTGGTTATTGTTGTTTGTTTTTATATATTCAGATATTTATTTAGAGTTGGGTTTGATAGTTTTGTAGAAAGTGTTTTTGTTTTAAACTTTGTAGAACATGATTGCGTTTTACAAAGGGAAAAGAAAAAACAACAATATCAATGTTTGGTGCATTTTTGGTCAGGAAGCCAATATCTCCAGACAGCCTGATCTAATAGCACCAGATGTCCTAACATAACAGCACTTCAAAGTGGGCCTGGGAGCAATGGAAACTAAGGGGGGGGGGACTACCCCCTCCCCTCCAAAAAATGGGGGTCTCAACACACTGGATGTCTTAAAGTCATGCCCAGGACAGGACAATTGTTTGATTTATGTAAGAGACGCAGATAGAATAGAAAAAAATGAGGAGAACGGATTTAAAAAAAAAAAAAAAAAAAGCTGAATAATTTTCATGTTTTAGTTTAATCTCAAATTCAATATTTAAAGAAACAAAAATCTTCCATGGAAAACAAAAGTTTTTTTTAAGTACTAAAAATAAAAAAATGAAAATTTTGTCTTGCACGCCCACTTAAGTTGGGGTTTCTTGATGGAATATGAAGTACTTATGAAATTACAGGAAGCTGAGAAAAGATACGATCAGAACGATGATAAGAATTCATGAACGGAAAAAGATGATCTCTTATTTTGTTTCTGCCAAATTAGGGAACATGGACTGACACGTCACAGGAATCGGATTACAACACCCTCCTCCTCCCAAAAATGAATTAATAAGTGTTTATAATGTGTTTAACAAGAAAAGCAACATTTTCATCAGAATAGAATTAAAACCTCAAATCTTGAACAAAAAATGATCGCTTGATCGCGTTATTATAATGACTAGCAAAAATAGAGTGGAATTATAAAATTGTCGCCCTAGAAAAACGATATGATTCCATTTCCGTTTGATGTAAACCGGCTTTCTTTTTTGTTGTTGCAGACCAGCTACTAGTTCACCAGTTGTATACATACATAGGAGCCTTCTATCATGTCTATGTGACACAATGTTCAGCGAGCGAGATCAGATATGCACCGCGGTACAAATCATGCTCTCTACCAATCCAAGTTATGACAACAGGACCATCGCCAGCACCCTCAAAATCGCTGGATTGCAACTAATAACAGGGACAGGCCCACAGTGATGAAAACACGGTTACGGTCTTTGGTGCAGTTTTAAGTAAGGGTCACATCATGCTATCTCCTATCTTCGGAGTTGGCTTGAAAGTCAACACCAAAGTGTACCTAGATGTGCTGAAGAGTGTGGATATCCCTGGTGTAATCAGTTGGCCACTGGTACTTTCTGGGTGTGGTAACAGGGCTTGGCGCCAGCCCACAAGTTTAAAGAGACCCAGGCTTAGCTCCAGAAAGAGTGCTAGGACTTTGTATCTTTCTCACTGACCCTTCTCCTCCCCTGACCTGAACCTGCTGAACTACTTTGACTATACATCGAGAACATCACCAACGTGACCTCCTACAACACCAAAGCCAGCCTGATCACTGCCATCCGCCGAGTATTCACGAAGTTCCCGCCGGCACTTGTGGAAAAGGTATGCTCCCAGTTCCAGACCCATACTGAGGCGGTGATTGAGGCTGAAGGCGGCTACATTGAATAGATGTCACCTCTACTACATAATCAATTTACCTGAATTGATTTTTTTCAATACAAGTTTTAAAATAAAGCTTTTTAGTGTTTTCTTTCGAGCGACAAATTTATCATTTCACCCTGTATATGTTAAATGTTTTTTAACTGAAAATGTGTTTTGGTAAACAAAAAACATTTTTACTAAAATTCAAATTTTAGAGTTTTTGTATTTATTTTCGGGGGGGGGGGTCATAATAGACAACCTCTTCAAATATTTATGATTTACATTAGACAACATTTAAGATTCTCTGAATTTTAATTTCTTCAGATTCTTAACCTGAAATTGGGGACATTTTCTAAAATGATGTAATATGGATTACGATCAAAATTCTCCTTACAGCCTCGTTCTCACATAAGAGACGTCGTGAGTTGCTATTTTCATGGCAGGTGCTCGACTGAGTTTCACTCTATGCTCCTCTCCAACCCTAACCCCTCTCCACCTCATAAAACATTTGCAGCAAACACTCGTTTAGTTACAACTATTGTTATGATTTCCGTGAACAAAGTTTCTTTTCTAGAACTGCCTGCCTATAGAACTGTGTCATGGGGCTGCTTCCCAGCTAACTATAACATGATAGTTTTCAAGTTCAATGCAAACAAGTTTTTGTTGAGCTGTACTCTTAATCAAATTCTATCCAATTTACATGACTATTAATCATTGCAGTGTTGTCTTGATACTCATTAGCCCTTATCCTCTAGTGGTCTTTTGGCCTTGATAATCCGTGACTCAACTGTAGAAAAATCCCCAAAAAACAAAAACAAAAGCAAAAAACAAAAACAAAAAAAAAAAAAACATGAAACAAGCTAAAACTAAGTGGTCGACTATAGTTGAAGGCGACGCAAAAGCTCCCTGTTCATTAGCTGCTACACCACTATTCCCATTGATTTGCCCCTTATAAAGTCGAGTTTTTAGTACGAGGGCATCAAGAATCATTTTTTTAAATAAAACTCGACTGAGAATTGAACCCCGATCTCCCAGACAAGATAAATAACATCACATTTTTGTTTTTGATGCAATTTATCTTCAAGATAATAAGCTGCAAAATTGTGCAACAAAAAAAGCTTTGTTAGTTTTAAGAAAGAACTCTATGAACGAGATACTTGTAACCACTAAAGCGTGATTGATAAAGAAAAGCTTGAAACTGAGCTACAAATATTCATATAAGTATGTCAGACATTCATGGATATTGCAAATTAATTGAGATCCTGAGATTTATCTTGGGAAATAATTTAGATGATGTCTTTAGTGAAATTACAAAATTGAAAACAATCCTCTTGACAATTCCCATAACTTCAGAAGCAGAACGTTGTCATCATCATCAAGTGGTGTAATTTAGAAGAAAAAGAAAAAACATTAAAAAAAAAAAACCATTAAAAAAAAAAAAAAAACGGTACTTGCCACTTTCAATGGTACTGAACAAAGGTCTTATAATTTCATCATTTTTTTTGCTTTATTTTTTTAGTTATCTAAAGTTATTCTTTAGTTATTCTAAAGTTGGATAGAGAGCCGAGATATACAAATACATTGATTGGTTAAGTAAAATATCTTAATCAGGTTTCTTACATCAGTTCTTAGTTTTAGCAGAAGATAAAGAAAAAAAAACTGGTTACAGAGATACTTCCCATTTCATATATAATTATAATTCTATGCAAGGAAAGTTGTAGGGATTGCGAAAATGTCACCTCAGAAACACCCACATGTTTGTGCATTTTGGAAAGTGCAGTTACTTAATAGAAAAGACCAAATGGTGACACGCAGCTTATTTTATGCTTAACGGTCACATGAAAATAACATGAATTCTCAACGTACGTATGCAAATTAGATGATCTTGGGCTGTACAAAAGCAAACTATTTCAATAATAGGAGTTCGTTTGAAGGTGAGCCTATGTACCATGTTGCAGTGTGACAGATTATTCACCCAAGTCAACACAGGTCAAAGGAGACGATGAAAATTACAGTTGCTCACTGCTGAAGAAAACTACATTCTGTCAGAATATCTTTAGCTAAGACAGCAAGAAACATTGCTTAATGGAGATTTGGTATCTAACTGAAGCCAAACCTATACTAATATTTTTCAATGCTCTTTTCAGCTTACTATACTATTTCAGACTAATGCACAAACTTTAAATGTTCAATTTAGTAGGTGAGGTAGTGCACTATAGATTCTGTTGTCACCTCCGAGGTATTACCAAGACCTTTATAAAACGTAAATCAAGGCCTGTTTACTGTTTACGTGACATCATGTTTGTAGTATAAGCAAGCAAGATCTGTCAAACAGTTAGACAATTGATACTGAATGAGATTTTCATTTAAAAAAAAAAAAAAATTAAAAAATTAAAATTGCATAAAAAAAAAAGAAGCACGATTCTGTTTATATTGAAATTTAAAAAATCTCATTTAAAAATTATTTAAAAACGTGAATTTTTAATCTGTTTCTTGTTAAATGTTATCCATCACTTTTAATTGCAGACAGATTCTTCCGTTTATTTTGACAATCTTATCAATTAAGGTCATGAAATTAAGTTTTTGCTCAATACACTTAACAAATAACAAACCGAGCATGCTGGGTCCCCCTCCACAACTGAACGATTTGGAGGCAATTTTACCCCTATAATGCACCCTAGAATTATCCTGTAAAATCTGTTCTGGCAAAAATTTACTTTCACCATGACTAATGTTTGTGCAAAATTTTGAAAAAATCCAAGGCATGATTATTGAGAAAAATGTGAACAGATGAACGGGAGTGAATTACTCAGTCGAATTTCTCCTTTGTCGAGGGACCAAAAATTTACTTTACTGTACTTGCTCAGGGTGAAATTATCCCTTTAGTCAAACATGTCTTTCAAATTGATTATCTGCTAATACCATAATATGTGATGTCAGCAGATAAAGCCGACTTAGTGAACAGGCTTTCTTTACTTTTTATATTAATTATACCGCCTCCATTTGGGAGGGGGTACAGTGTAGTATCTGTTCGCTCATCCTATGTACGAGTAATGATATGTTCCATCTAGTCACATATTTTTGCAAGTTATATTTTTGTGAGTTATTATATAATAGAGTTGGATGACGGGTCAAGATATACCAAAGACCCTGATTAAACAAAATATGTTTCTTGCATCAATTCTTTGTTCTAGCAGAAGATAATCCGAAGAACAAAAATATCTCGGTTATAGAGATCCATCTCTATCGACAATTCTCATTTTTAACAGATTTAGATTCTTTTCATTAATGTCTTCAAAGTCTATAATGAACAACACATTCTCTTCAGACATTAAGATAAAAGTGTTTTTGTAATCTACTGATCTACTTGTAGCATCATACGAAAATTACACTTATGAAAGCAATAACCCAATACCAAGTGGCATGCTTAAATGCTGTCAATATCTCTGAAATATACACATAAAATTGTTGCAGGAATTGAAGCACACAGAAGCACGGATTTGATGCTTCGTAGTCTTGGTAAGATTTAAGAAATTAAAATTACTTGAAACATTCACCCAGGATGGGTTGAACTGGCTCCTCCCATAGAACGCAGGGAGTCCCAGATAAAAACAAACCATGCACAATAGTCCGCAGTGGCCAAGATAGGGATGAGTAGCTGGTCCCAAGACCAGCAGCAAACACCATAGACCTCTGTACCGGAACTAGGTTCAACTTTGATGCGGGTGTAACCACATCTTCAGATGCTCTCTACCAATCCAAGTTATGACAACAAGACCATTGCTAGCACCCTCAAAATGCATCACTCAATTGCCCATAAATAATAGAGAGATGCCCAGGGTGATGAAAAAGTTTCCGGCCACAGTTATTGTCTTTGGTGTGGTTCCAAGTAAGGTCCACATCATGCCACCTCACATTTTCGAAGTCGACTTGAAAGTCAACACCAAAGTGTACCTGGATGTGCTGAAGAGTGTGGTGCCAGCCCACAAGTCTAAAGAGACTCAGGCTTGGCTTCAGAAAGAGTGCTACGGTTTTGTACACTTCTCTCATGCCCTCTCCTCCTCCCCCGACCTGAACCCACTGAGCTACTTTGTTTGGTCATACACTGAGAACATCACCAACATGACCTCCCACAACAGCCAGCTTGATCATCGCCATCCTCCGAGTATTTGCTATTCGCCTGCAGGAGTTTGTGGAAAAGCATGCTCTCAGTTCCAGACCCATATTGAGGCCGTGATTGAGGCTGAAGGTGGCTACATTGAATAGATGTCAGCTCTACTACATAATCAAGTTTAAAAATAAAGCTGAAGTCTTGTTTTCTTTAGGGCGACAATGTTATCGTTCCACCCTGTACATTTACATTTCAACCGATCTGCTCTCCCGCCTTCTTCAGGTGCAGTGATCATTTACAGTGATGTTTTTTTTCACCATATTTAATACACACTCTGATGTCTCTTATGTACTTCTGGGTTGTTAAGCCATTCTCGGAATCGAGTTAAGGAGATGGAATGATTTTTAGAGATTTAAGTGGCCAATGGCATAAAAAAAAAAAAAATGAAATAAAAACAAATTTTTAAACAATGGATGGGGTGAGGGGGCTGTATACAATTTAACATAAAATGATCCATCCATTTCTGAGTGATTCTAGCTTTTAAGACATTTATCCCAAAATATATTTTGCTATGAGATAAATTCTGTGCGTCTTTTTCACAGTGAAAGGTTAATAAAAAGAATTACCCTATTACTAATCTTAGGTCCATTAAGGGTAAACTTGTTTTTTGTGAGAGAAAGATTGGTTTCATTTTGTTTCTCGATTCAAACAAGATGTTTTTTCATCTGCGGCATAGCATGAAATATTGTGGTGGTTGGTAAGTAATTAGCCTAATTAAAACATGTGCGTACATTTTAAGGACAGGGTAACTGTCAATATGTTATCTTTGTCAAAGAAATCTCAACTTCCAGACATGAAAATGAACCACTTTCAAGCAAGCCATCATATTCTTGCTCAGCATTAGATCAAAACTGAAAAACAGATTGGGTTTATATCACATAATATAAGCATTTAAAAAAAAAATTTTACCATAAAACAAGACATATTGTAACTGGGAACATAAGTGGCAACGATTTGGGATTGTGTCTGATGGGGGACTGTGGAAAGTGTAGCAGCATAATGTCTGTCCACATTACATTTAAATTTCTGAAGATTAGCACAGTCGGAATTACAAGAAACAGGGAGGGAATTCCAAAATCTAGCATTCCGAAGTGAGAAACTATTAAAGTAAAAGGCTTTCCAGCATGTAGGGACCGCAACAGTGAAGAGGTGGGATTCTGCTGCTTGTTAGGTTAGTAGAGAGTATGTACATCGAGGGGGGGCACAAGTGCTATGAGTTCATCAGAGGACACAAAGACAACACTGCGAAGACGAGACAGAATATTGTATAAGACATGCGCATTTGTTTTGAAAATAGTAAATGAACACACGATAATGATTCTAGTTGAGACTGAAAATCAGGATTTCACTTCAACAATGACAGATGACACTGACTACATGGTTAACAACACAGACTGACAACCTGCGGGTGCCAAGTTCGAATCTAGTTCATTCCACAGAAACATTTTAATTTGTTGGCAATCTTCACATGGTCCTTCGCATAAGTACTTGATATCTTTCTAAAAAGAAAAAATGCTAACTGGAAAGATAACAGGGAAATGAATACCAATAGTCATCTGATTTCATTTGAAATGAACGACACTCAACAACAGTTAAACTAGGCTCAATCATTTCCACGCGTTCAAATGTTGGAAAATTTAATTACATGTTACTTACAAATTGGCACAAGATAAACATTAGTTCGTTGATCTTCATTAGTTGAATCTGTAAAGAAAAAAGAAATAAAATTAAAGCGAGAACACATAGTAATAAGATGTACGCATTCAATCTGTGCGTTTATCAACCAAGATGATAGCATGACTATGCTACGCATTTCGTTTGATCCACGTTATAGATATTGAAGAAAAAAAAAATTTTTTTTAATCTCCCTTCCCATAAGATAATTTAGAGCAAATGAAAGTTTGATATTAGTAGATTTCTGCATATATACAACTATTTTCTAAATTTAGTTGCAGAAAATCTAATTTTCTTTTTAATTTCGTATGCGCCAAACAAGGTGTACTGTAACAAATGCCAGATTTATAGGGGTTAACTTGGGTAGGAAGATGGACAGTAAAATATTTGTTCATATACATTTAAATTGTTGCATGTTGGTATGATTGGGGCAGAGAGAGAGCTTCAAAGACAACTGGTTTGAGGAAAGAAGCTTATAAAATGTTCCACCATATATGGACTTTTACAGTCTTTATGCAAGACAAGTGAAAGAGTAAAGTTCCAATGATATACTCAAAATTATCAAGGTGCTCAGTTGGTTGCTAAATCAGCAATATTTTATGAGATCTGGCAGATTTTTCACCAATTTATTAAATAAAAAATGTACATTTCATTTTCACTATTATTTGACAGCCTGGATGCATCGATCATGCAAGTTCAAACTTTGTTTTGTACGCTGTTTTCTGAAGTTAAATGAAACTGTTTTTCTTCCTCTGTTCATTTCAGTATAAGCTGGACCCCCCCCCTCATTTGCATCTCACCATTTTCTTCTTTTTTTTTTATTTTGTTATTGTTTTGTGTAATATTTCCCCATATCATTAGCTGTTAAATATCTATTTTTTCATTTACACTTTGGTCATTTTGCAATGTCTCTCATATGCTTGTTCTGTTTATCTTGCAATGAAATAAAATGGAGGTGGAAGGACCTAAATACTCAACGTTTCGCCTGATTTATGCGGGCTTCTTCAAGAGGGATGGTCATTGACTCCTTGAGTTTTGTGCCAGCTGACACTGGTATGTCTAAGGACTTCTCTATCATGGTTGACGTCTGCCAAGGTTTGATCCTCTGTTTGCTACTCTTCATTTTTGTCATGGACTCCCATCACCAAGAGTCTGTATGAGGCTCTGCTCATCTCTAAGACTTACAACAAGAAGCTCAACTGATAAAAACAAACATGGCAGCATCCAAATTTACAGACAAGATCTTCCACAAATGCCTTCAAATATCTAACAGATAAGTCTGGAGATCTATATGGTTTTGCTTTCGATTATATCTGATGGCACACAATTTTTTTACTTTTTAAATCACTATATATTAGGTACAATATAATAATCAATATAAAATTCGCTTCATAATAAATATGAAATCACATGAATTAAAATATAATCTTTAAGTGTATTTTATGACCGGGCAACACCAGGCGGCTTGCTAGTAAATATAAAATATATGTGCGGCAATGAAACATAGCTTAACAATATGAACTGCTATGCATAAATGGCATTTTTTACACTAGTGATGAGGATTATAGCATCAGAGGAAGTCAGAAGTTTTAGACGGAATCGGACTCTTAAGAATGCGAAAAGTTGAAATCAGATTTTTTATTCTCCAAAGAATTAAAAGTCTGAATAATCAAAAACTTTACAAGAAATCAGAATCGGATATTTTGGAATTTTAAGTATTGGAGTCACAACTATGTTCAGATTCTGCAATCCTGCTAGAAACGTGTGTGCATTGATGTAGTCTTTTTTTTTTTTTTTTTTTAATTGTAACTAGATTTTTCAATTTTGTGGTTGTGTTTTTATAAATATTAAAACTTAATTAGGTTTTTTTTTTTTTCCTGCATTGGAGTTTCGCATTTTCTTTTAAATTAAATTTATCAAGTGCTAAATGCTAGAAGCCATAAATCTGTCCATCACAGATGCAGAGTGCCAATAACACACGCACACAAAAAAAAAAAAAAAAAAAAAAAAAGCTGAAACAGATGAATTTCCCAACCTGGCAGGTCACTCCATGCACGTTTTTAGTGAGCGAAAGAAAACAAAAAAAAAAAACAGTTTATATACTCGTGATAAGTAGTAAAACAATGTGAAAAAAGTTTAGCAAATATCAAACTTGGTAAACAAGAAAAAAACAGGCAACTTTACCAATGAGGTTATAGTAAGATTAATTAGGCTGACATTTTTTTTTCTTTTTTAGACTCCAGTTTCAACTAAGGAAATAAAATCTAAGAGAAAGTCACTATGTGTGCATTTGTGAGGGAGTATACCAAGGTCCTCTTGTGTTGCTCCTCATTCTTGTCATGCATACCATCACAAAGTGTAACATTAGAGGAACAAACAACAAACAAATCTGACTCGGCTTTTCTTTCTGTTTCAGCAAAAGACATTTATCACCATTACTTTCCAAACAATGCTTGTTTTTTCTAACTGTTCATTTCATCTGTCATGAGATTAACAAAACCCTGCCATCTTGACACCAGCTTAAAAGTCTCTGGCTACCACACGTCCATCTCACTTGTGTATTTTTCTTTCTGTCCCCGACCTCACGCCAGCCATTTCTTGCCTTCGATTCTACACATCCATTTTACTCAGTGTACACTTTGCTTCTCCCGTTCGACCGTGTGGAGTATTTTTTATTTTTTCTTCTGACTGCGCGCACTTCCTAATTTGCATATGTGCTTTTTTTTCGGCTGCTGCTGTTTGCAAGACAGCTATCCAACAGCGCCTGCTGATATTTTCCCACAGTCTCATACGTCTTGCTTTATTACAAAAGGACCCGCAATGTCACATGCCCTAGACACTCTTGTATGCAGATGATGCTTTGCTCATCTCAGAGTTAATCCAACCTCCAACATCAAGTCCTGTCCTAGAAGGACAGACTGAAGCAGTTTGGTCTGATAATACGAACATGACATGAAAGATGGCAGATAGGACCTTCCACAGACGACTCGAAACTCGCTGATGACAGCAATATCTTCAGCAAAGCTGAGATGTGCATCAATGCCAGATGACAAGATCAACGACCAGCTAAAGTCAAAGATCTACCGGTTACAAAACCTGTCATTTTATAAAGTTCAGATTGCTTACCAACACTGATGTGCCATTATGAAAACCAGAATGCTTTGCTCGACGTCTTAAATTACATTGGAGAAAGAGTTATCTATAATAGAAATCTCACCTGTCTGTTCAAATATATGCGTGTATGTATGTCTGCCTACAACTTTCGACAGAGGCAACAGATTTTCATGAGATCGGTATCTATTTATTGCGGACTATTATCCTTATCTTTCTTAGTTTTTTTCTTTTTGCTCAACACACACTTCCAAAAACCCGGGCAACGCCTGGCCCCCAGGCTAGTTGTTTGATAAAGGAAAGACATCTACCTCGCCAACCAATGAAACGTTTGAAGTCTTAGATTTCACGGCAAAAGCAATATTTTTAGAGACAACCGTCATAATATAATATCATATAATAGGTAAAAAAATAAGGCAAGTCAGAAAAAAGGAAAAAAAAAAAACAAAGATAGCCGCTGTAAAATAAGGTAAGATTTTAGCGATTTGGCAAGAAATCAGCTTTTTCTTGAGAAAAAAAAAAACGACCAAAAAACGGGGAAACTCTCATTCATGAGAAGCTCTGGAGATTTAAGCAGAAAGATGTTTTTCTCAGGATTATAAAAAGAAACAAAAAAATAAAACATTGCATTAAAAAAGGTGAACTTACATCCTTGCACTCAGGAAAATAAACGGAAAAAATGATCAGAAAAAATTTTCTGTATAGTAGTTTGCCTTGGACATTCTTTAGGTTGCTGTTAAGTATTAAAAATACTCCTTTATTTAAAATTAATTCCTAACAGTCACACCGTACATTTCCTTTAAAAAAAAAAAAAAAAAAAAAAAAAAATGGTGCAAAACGCCTCGCATTTCTTTTAGAAAAGGCACAAAGCGCCTCACATAAATAAAAATAATTCTGTTGTAAAGAGAAGTTGTGAGCCTATGTTTTATCGTTATTTTCATGGCAGGTGCTTGATTAAGCTTTGCTCTATGGTTTCCTTCCCGTAAAACATTTATGGCAAACTTCCATCTAACTACAACCACTATCAACAATTTCCCTCACTAGATGTTTTGCCTATTAAAAACGGGTAAAAGTTACAGCATGTCGACTTAGAATTGGCACTTCATGCCAACTTGGTAGTTTAATATGTTTAAATATATGCATATTTTTGCATTAATTCCTATAATTCCCTAACTGTGCATTGAACGGATACTTAGTTTGCTGCACCTTATAGCAAAGGCCCATACAAAATTGCAGCTAGATCGGCCCAATAATTTCCAAGAAAAAGTAGAACAGACACAGAGAAATACAATATAGATAAACGGACTAATTTTAGTCGAGAAAATGGAAACAACTTATAAAATTGCCACAAAGGTTTATTTTGAGGGAGGAGGGCTATAAAAAATTACCCAAATGCACATTTTTGTCTACAAGATTCTCATCCTTAAAACTTCCTACACCCCACTCTTCAGCAAAGAATCAGCCAAGCAATGATAGTTTCAGTCAAAAAACATACCCAATTCAAGAGGAGCTGTGGCCCCTTCCCTGCTCCCTACTTTCCTGAGAAATAGGTAACTTTTTTGATTAAACAGTTTCAGCTGGTAGGTAAATATTAGTTTATCCTCAACGCCATGCTGATATAAGAAACGTTCTCGTCAGCATCTTGATGATGTGGCATATTTGTCCATTGCTTACTTCTTTTTCAGGTAGGAGGTGGAGGGAAATCTTTCATGGCAATAGTAAGTAGCAATGCCCCCTCCATCCATCATCCCGACAAGAAAATCCTTAATGCTACTTACATATTTTAGAGTGATAGGAATAATGATAAGATATAAAAGCAGCAAATAAAGACAAAATCCTTACAGATTTCAGCAGTCACACATTATATATATATAGTCATTCACATACAGTACTGTTTCGCTGTTTCACAGCTCATCAGTGCGGCTAGACAAGCAACTACCTCAAGCCAGGATCAAAACCCGATCGCCTAAACGACAGTCAGAGCTTCTAACCGTTGCGCTATACAACTGCAGCTATGTGGGCAGTGACTAACAATGTTTTGACATTGTCCAAATACCTAAGCTCAATTTGTTTACACAAAGAGCATCGCTTTATACGCTAATGGTAATTTGTATATCACTTCCCAAATGCTCAACTTAAGATAGGGAGCATTATAGTCATCCACATACTGTAGTGTTTCACAACTCATCAGTGTGGCAATATATGTGTGTGTGTGTGTGTGTGTGAAGGTTTCGACAATTATATTTCACCTTTTTATCAATACCAATCCTTTAATTCTTGAAGCTCGATGTAACTACAGAGCATATAACAAATAAATGACAGAAATATATATTCCAAATTTCAAGATGTTGACCATCTCACCGTTTATTCCTTTAAGTTGAGATGCACAATTCTTGACAGCACCTGTTTCGTAGCGCAAAATCATTCATTTAATTATCTCAATCAATGAATTTATTTTGTCCTTAACTCATCAGAAGAAAAAGCACTTATCAATTTAAAAAGAAAAATGCCTATGGGCATGATAAAAAAAATCCAAAAATTGCGAGAGAAGTTACAATTAACTTTTTTCCTTTTATTACGCCATCTTATATATATATATATATATATATGATTTTTTTTTTTTTTAAACCTCCGTCCCAAGAATCGTAAAATTCCATCCAAAAAACACGTCTTTTTACGAAGATTAAAATCATATAATGATGCTAAACATTAAGTCTTGAATACAGATTCTAATTTTTTTTTTTATCAAAATCCATGATTATGAAAAACATTAAAACTAAGGGTACTATTGAAATTTATGGAATATTGCTTACTGTATGTATAACTCTGGACCAAATTGAATGCAAATCACATGTTACAAATAAAGCATAAACAAAAACGATATAAAAATATACAGAGATGATGAACTAATGATACTGCGAAATTTTAACAGATCAAACTAGAAAAAAAACCTAAAAACTTCAAACAAATCGGATTCAATATAACCACAGAAAATGACCTAAACTAAATTTTTAAACGTAACGTTCAACTTATAGAGGAAAGTATTTAGGAAACAAGCTGATAATCCACTCTATAAATACACATTTTAACAAACTATATACTATAATCAAATAATTCCTACAATCAATCATTAGCACATTCTGTTTAAAGCCTGTTTACAATTTCCAAATTAACCTATCTCTGGTCTGGACTTTATCGTTGATTATTGTGTGAGCACTCGGATATATGTAACTCAACAAAATCAATCATAAGGGGGCTCCTTTATCTTTGAAAAAAATAAAAAATAAAAATACACAGTATGACACCCCTTCACTCCCCCTCCCCCGGCTGAAGTTATAAAAATTATTTTGACAAAATGAAATTAAAATAATTTCCAAAAGTTCATTTAATGAAACGGTAGTTAAGGCTTTGTATTGACAATCGGACAGCCATTTTTTTTTTTTTTGTAGAGTTAAGAACTGATTTTTGTAAGAAAATCCAACGACAGGAGAAAAGAAAAAAGAAAAAAAAAATGCCATTACAAGTGTAAGACGGTAAATGTGGTTTCTTTGACACCAACAGTTTTTCTTTTGAACATTAAAGTTTACACAAAAAACTGAATCATGCAAACGATTCAGATTGTTAAACTCATAATAAACACCGTATTTTAATACATATTAATGACAAGGTTTGGTCTGGGTTGTGTCATGTTAATTCTTCCCACTTTATTCAATGTGAGAACAAGCGTTGCTATTTCTCCATAGAAAAGAGAGTTCATACTTTTCACAGTTAAAACCGAAGGTTCGCTCCCACTTTGAGAGGGCCCAAAGAAGAGTCTCCAATTTAATAGATCCCGCACTGTCAACTAAACTCTAACCCCTGTCCCATCCCTGCAATGTTGCATCCCTGTGCCTGTTTTACAAGTATTTTAATGGAATGTGCTCTGATGAACTCCTTGAACTTGTACCCCCTCAACGTACAAGCCTGCTTAACAAAAAAAAAAAAAAAACTTAATGTAGAGGTCCCTAAATACCGGAAAGTCTTCCGTTATAATTTTTCCCCTACAAACAGCTAGATTTTGGAATTCTCTTCCTGCTACCATGTTGACATGTAGAAGTTTAAATGTAACGTAAACCAACATCTTGCTCATCATCCATAAATAGGGTCCCAAATAGGAGCCCCTACCGTCCAAGTGGCCATATGAATGAACGGGAGTAAAAAATAAAAAGGTAAAATAAAATACTCATATCCAATCTGTTGCTTGCTAAAAAAGTAAAAAAAGAAATAAACTAAAAAGAAATAAACTAAAAAGAAATAAACTAAAAAGAAATAAACTAAAAAGAAATAAACTAAAAAGAAATAAACTAAAAAAAAATAAACTAAAAAAAAATAAACTAAAAAAAAATAAACTAAAAAGAAATAAACTAAAAAGAAATAAACTAAAAAGAAATAAACTAAAAAGAAATAAACTAAAAGAAATAAACTAAAAAAAAATAAACTAAAAAGAAATAAACTAAAAAGAAATAAACTAAAAAAAAATAAACTAAAAAGAAATAAACTAAAAAGAAATAAACTAAAAAGAAATAAACTAAAAAGAAATAAACTAAAAGAAATAAACTAAAAAAAAATAAACTAAAAAAAAATAAACCAAAAAAAAATAAACCAAAAAAAAATAAACCAAAAAGAAATAAACTAAAAAGAAATAAACTAAAAAGAAATAAACTAAAAAAAAATAAACTAAAAAAAAATAAACTAAAAAAAAATAAACTAAAAAAAATAAACTAAAAAAATAAACTAAAAAAATAATGTAAAAAAAAATAAACTAAAAAGAAAATAAAGTAAAAAAATAAAGGAAAAAAAAATAAAGTAAAAAATAAAGTAAAAACATAAAGTAAAAAATAAAGGAAAAAAATAAAGTAAAAAAATAAAGTAAAAAATAAAGTAAAAAAATAAAGTAAAAAATAAAGTAAAGTAAAAAAAAATTTTTAAATAAAGTAAAAAAAATAAAGCAAAAAAAATAAAAATAAAGAACTTATATCCGATCTGTTTCTAATGTTGCTGGAAAAATGGTTGGATCATTCTACTGCTTCAGAATGTATTTGACTTTACCTGCTATATCTGAGAAGGCACCGCTTAGAGCATTCAGTGTGGATGTAATTTTTTTTTTTAATTGATTTCGAAATCTAGTGGAAGGGATGATTGTTTCTATTTCTTACAGTTTTTTTTTTTTTTTTCACAAAAGGGATGGCAGGAGTTTGTATTATATCGATATTTTCATGAAAAATGCTCGACTGAGCTTCAATCTCTGCTTCTTATAATATATTCACAGCTAGAACTCACTTTGCTAACACATGAAAAAATATTTTCTTCCCAAGTGTGTCTAATGCCCAGCAGAATTTTCAGAGCTTCTGTAGGACACATTACCACAGCACTGCTTCCCTGCATATTACATGGTTGTCATCAAATTGAACGTCAAATACTCGTCATAAATCGTCCCTATAAGTAATCAAACTTAGTTCATTCTATTAAGCATTTTGAATCCTGCCATAATATTCTTCATCTTTCAACTGACAATCATTTCATTTCAAGCCCTTCTCCTCAGATAGCTTTTGGTCTTGATAAATGGTTACTCATTAGTGTAAAAAAAAAAAAAAAAAAATCAGTTATACCATTCATTCATTCATTGAAATTGATTGCATACCCTTTATGAACCAAAAACATCAATTATATAAAAAGTGTTATTTTTCTTAAAGTTGACACCTACAATAGGCAGGGATGTGCCGAGATGGGGGGGGGGGCAAACACTTGCCCCTTTTACTCCAATTTTAAAAGTGCTCTTTTCAGAGAAATGTATTGTGCCTTACCGTTACTACATTTTTGCATTTTTTTTTTTATTTGAGCACCTGCACTGAAAAAGTTCTCTGCGCGTCACTGACAAGAAGCCTGCCAGCCGTACAATTAAAATTTGCAACTGGGGACTTGATGACCTAAAGTTCCACTAAACAGCAATTACTGAGGACATTTTTAACTTTTTAACTGAATAAAAATATCTAATAATTAATTTGCATAAAAATAATTATTGACTTATTTCCATGTCTCGAATGTTATGCCCACTATTTCACGACAGACTGGAGGTCATTTTCTTATCCTCGAGTGGTGTCTGGTCTTGATAAGTAGTGACTTATTAGTAAGTATATATTATATATTAGATATATAAAAGAAATAAATCAATTTGTTTACATTGACTAAATGAAAATATAAAAGCATACAATATCCATTTGTCCATACAACGTTAACAGTTTGTTTGTTTTTTCCAATTTTTGCACTTAAATAAAATAAAAACGATTTGGAAATTAATTATACTGATGAGTTATCGTAACGATTTAAAGATGAAATAAAATTCAGTTGCTGTCAGAATTTTACCAATGTCATAAGTAGGGCTATGACAAGCGACTATTCTTATTGTTCTGATTCTCGAGTACAAATCTGACACAGTTAATCAATCGAGAACCACATCACTCGATATACAAACATAAGAAATTAACTAATATATACTTCAGAGTCAAAATAATGAAAAGAATATTCTCTTGTCATAGCTCTAGTCATAAGTCATGCAAGACTCCCAGAAATAGGATCTTCCGTACATTCTATAAAGATAACTAGGAATTGTTTCTGAACTAACTGCCTTTTTTATATTTCTTTTTTCTTTTTTCTCTCTTACTTACCAACACTTAGGGAAGGGGAGGGGCCTCCATAGTATCACACATCCACTCCTTTGAGTAAAATTTAGTTTAACATTAAAATCGTCATTGTTTCCTTCAAGACTATACCAGCATATTAGAAAGGACAAAAAACATTTTGATCCTGTGGTTTTTAAAAAGGACAGTTATAACAAATAATTTCATTTTTGATCCCCTGACAAAAGGAGAGTGGACCTGTAAATTTACCCTTGTCCGTTCGTCTGTTCACACTTTTCTTAATAACTACGTCTTGGAATTTTTTTTTTTTAATTTTGATCAAACATTAAACATGATACGAGTAAACATGTAACAGAACGGACTTTCCAGCAAAACTCCAGTTGCCTCCCTAGGAGTGCCTTTCGGGTTAAAATGGCTAAAATTCACACTTTTGTGCTTATTAAAAGAAAAAAAAATTGATGACTTGGATTTTTATAAAACTGTCTGAAAAGTTGTAAGTAACTGATTTCTATATAATTTTGTTTGTCTATATACTTTGCGATAACTGTTGGGTGTGCCCCAAGGGCTCTTTTAGAGCTAATAAAAACATTGCATTTTTGGAACTATTTTACCATATTTGTCCAAAATTTTCTGTGTATGTCTATTTAGCAGTTTTGCATGGTGCTGAACTCAAATTTAAATATGTTAAGGCCTTGGGGACTTTTGGGGCTAAATGGAGGGGGGGGCAAATGGACTTAGTCATTTCTTTTTGCATGGTGCAAAACTCAAATTTACATATGTTAAGGCCTAAAACTGCACCGCTGGTTCATTTTCACCAGGATTTAACATCCTTTAGGGACTTTTTAGGCTAAATAGGGGGGGGGGGGGCAAATGCTGAACTTAGTCATTTTTTTTATGCCTCATTCACTGTGCACTCGCGGGGGACCATGCATGCTTCACTTGTTTTTCCTCAATTCACTGACAACATTCAAAGACATTTTGAAAGTTTCAATCAACTGTATCTACTGGGGTTATAGAGGAGTCGATTTTATTCTGCTGACTGTGCTCCCAAAGGAAATTTTGTATCATTGCTTATGTTTTGCAAAGTTCTATTTTATGTATTTATTAACAGCTTTTAAATATAATGAAAATAAAATCTTGACTTGGGAGACATAATTATACACTTGACTTCAAAAGTAAATTGCTGCTAAGTAATATGTAACAGTGATAAAAATTTCTAATAATGACGATTAGAACCGTGAAAAGAAAATCGTGGCAACTTAAAAAAACAAAAATGATACATGAAACGAAAAGAACTTTCAGAAAAACATCCTTAAATCGCAGACAATTACCTAAGAATAACAAAAAAGTATAAATGTATATTGCAAAGTTTTATACGGCTACATCAAAAGTTGTTGGATAAAAAGATTTGTTTCAACAGCTAACACATTGAATCTTTGTAATAGGATTCATAGCACAGTGGAGATAAAGTTAGATTTTTCTTTTCGATATCTCTACAAAAATAATATAAAAATATATTAAAAAAAAAAATCACTGTGTGTGTAAGAGAGTTCCTCATTAGGTATCGAAACGGATGAATTTATCTTTTGCAAATTTCACACTAAAGTAAATTATATGTCTGGCAGTGTTCTTAGACAGGTTTTGTGCAGAAATTCATCTGATAAGTAACAAAAATCGAAAAATAGTCTCCCTTTCTTATAGATAAAAAAAATAATTTTTACTGGGAGAATATTTATGTTACATCGACCAAGGGCGATAAAATCTTAGCAAATCATTTCTTAAAAAACAAAAACAAAAAAACAAAAGCAAAAAAAACGCCCACCCACCCACAAATAAAAAACAGAATTATTGACATCTGGAGATATAGTTCAATGGTAGAGCATTCAACTACAGATCGAATTATTCCCTGTTCAAACTCGGGTGTACCTTACCATTTTATTTTAATTTTTTCTTATTAAGGAGTTCAATTTACAATAAAAGAAAAGGTACCATTTAAAATCGCAAATCATTTCTTCATTTGCATATTTTAAAACTAAACATTAATCAGAAGTGATTTTTCCCGGGCATTCATCGTCAAGCTCAAATATCAGCTGACATGATATTGTAAACAAACACAGACAGAAGTTGATGAATGATATTATTATTATTTCAATTTTTGCGAATTGATCCATCGAGCAAATTATTCCTCGTAATATATAATATTCAATAGAGGATTGATTCTATAATAATACATATGCAATCTGCATAAACTAAAAAAAAAAAAAAAAATCATTTTTAAGCATATTGTATGACCGGGCAACGCTGGGTGTCCAGCTAGTAATGAAAATAAGATGTTCATCTGGGATACCTAATAATACTTGACAGGTGTACATGTTGAGTAGAGCAAAGAAGAAAACCTGAGTTCTTAATGAAAATAAAATCTTTGCAACTTGAACAAAAAATATCAAAGAATTTCCAGAAAGCCATTCTTAAATCACGGCATATGTCAGACACAAATCAAGAAAGTAATTATTTCACAAAAGAAGTTCGGTGTTTATATAAAAATGTTTGCGAAAATGTATTAATTAGCGACCATGTGCATATCTTCAGCAGCTTTCATTATAGTTGAAATATAGAGTCGGAAAGAAAGAATGTTTTCAGGTTTGAAGCCAATTTTGAAAGAAAAAAAGATACAGATGTTAATAAAATGTTTTCGCATCTGAAAATGCTTTTCTACATCTTCTGGGAAGAGACTAGTTTTCCATCAAGTCTTTAGAATCGGATTTAGCTTAATATTTCGCTCTGTGTATAAAAGATTCATACATTTCATTAAAAGATTCATACATTTCATTAAAAGATTCATACATTTCATTAAAAGATTCATACATTTCATTAAAAGATTCATACATTTCATTAAAAGATTCATACATTTCATTAAAAGATTCATACATTTCATTAAAAGATTCATACATTTCATTAAATGATTCATACATTTCATAAAAGATTCATACATTTCATTAAATGATTCATACATTTCATAAAAGATTCACTCGTAAACAACTTCAACAGAATTTGAACTCACATTGTCAAGTTTACAGTCTATGTCAAGAAAAACAAAGTTTAAATATTATCATAAATGCTTTTTTTTTACTAATACACTCACAAAAAATGTATTATTTGAACTTCTTTCAAACTCTATAAGCTTCAACTATTCACCTTCTAATCTTGCTATGAAACAACTGTCCAAAAGATCCAACTTTGAGTAAAATCTTTGTTTGGATAAATAACACATACAGCAAGTTGAAATGCAAAAAGTTCATTTCAACTTGCTAACATATTTCTATTACCTTTGCGCATGTACACATCCATTTATAGTTTTAAGTGATTTAATTTTAATCTGTCTTATCTATCTGTTGATAGCTCAAATGATAGAGAATATGGCTGAAGTGCTAAATGTTTTGGTTTCGATTCTAGCTGATGGCATCCAAGAAATTATTTTTTAATCTTTTGAAATCAAGATAAAATATAATATTCAATAGAGAATTGGCTCTATAATAATAAATACGAAATCTGCCCAAATTAAAATATCATATTTAAGCGTATTTTATGACTGGACAAGCGCCCCCCCCCCCACCCCACCCACTTATATCTAAAAACTTAATACTCTCCAAAGATCTTTAAAATGGCAAAAATTTATTTTGGTAGTAAAATTAGCATTCACTGTTTAATCTTTGTTGGGATTCATAAAATTTGCTGTCAGGTGTTCTATTGGTCCAGAATCCAAATTAATCAAAGCAATTAGTATTAGATTAAGTCAGTTTATACATGGCAAAAAAATCCTTAAACCTCTTGAAAAACAAACATAAAAAGTACACAGAAGCATAACTTTGTTAATATAAGATTCATTTCAACAGTTAACACATTGAATCTTCTTAATATGATTCATAGCACAGTAGAGATCAAGCTAAATGTTTCTTTGAATATGAAATCAAAAAGAACTTACATTTAGATGATGTAAAAACAAAAAATAATTAGATAAGGTAAAAATTATATTGGGCAATAAGGCAAAGAAAAAAGAAAATGAATGCGCCTAAAGTTTAAATAAATAAATAAATAAATAAATAAGCATTAAAAAATAAATTAGTAACTTGATGTTAAAAAAAGTATTCATACCAAGAGAAAAATTGTACAATTATAAAGAGAAAAGATTAAATGTTTATACTCAAAATTTATCCAAATAACCTCCTCCCCCTCAAAAAAAAGAAAAAAAAAAAAACATTGGTTATCACAAATTGGAATTGAATAGAACTTCACAATATTAACCCATTTTCGTACACTACACTGTTTGGTTTGTGAAATAATGTCAGGAGTTATCTTTCTTTGATAGCGACATAAGTTTTACACATTACAGACATTAATGATAACCTCACATTACTTAACAAGTTAAATTGTTTGTGCTATCAGAATCAACAGACAGAAACCACCTACCAGTTAATTTGCCACTTAAAATTATGTAACAAACATTTTTTCCTGTTTTTTTTTTTTTTTTAACATTTAATAGGACAAACTCACTGCATGGATGAGAAACCTGGCCAATGTGAGTGTCTGATCACTACAGTGTTTACACTTATGATAGAAACACAAAACATGTTGGAAGGATAAGCTAGTCGCGCGCGCGTGTGCGTCATACCGTCATGTTGAAGGATGTTATCTGTTGACCGTTGCCCAGTCTTGTTAGATCCCAATGACAACCTTTTTTGTCTCATGCTGAGATTATTCTTCAGAATTTCATTTTTACTAAAGATCAGATTTTCAGCTTAACGTTAAAAACAAGAGGCATTTTTTTCGACTTTTTTTTTTTTTTTTTTTTAACAAGGGAGTCATCGCTTATCAAGGTCAAACGTTACTCGAGAATGAAGGTCAATGAGTGTCAGGTGGTTGGTCAGAAATTGGAATTTGATTATTTAAGAGGATGACTCAAGAATTTATTTACATTGGACTTGAAAACGACCATGTTGTAGTCAGCTGGAAAGCAGCCTTGCAGTGTAGTGTTCCACAGGCAGGAAGTTCTTGGAAAGATACTTTGTTCATGTCTATTTTCATTTAGTTTTAGACACACATAGAGAGTAGGAGAAATTGTTGACTGTGGTTGTAGTTAAACGAGTATTTATTGTGAATGTTTTACAAGAGAGAGGAGGGACTATAGATTGGAGTTCATTAATTAAATACTCACCAACCTCGATTCTGTGCTACCTATCAACTACTTGAGTGTGTGAGGGTTAATACCTGTTGACGAGACCAGAACAACAGAGTTTCAGCAGTGCTCTCGTAACTTTTTTAATTTTGATTCTTTGATTCAAAATATTTTTTTTAATTATATTTTGTAACAACATAAATAGCTACTGACTATGTCCATGCATTATTCTGGCCCAAATTTGTACTTCAGCCAACATTCAACTCTTGGAAGGGAAAAATAAAAATGCTTAAAATTTCATCAAAATCAGATTTTTGTTGTTGTTGTTGTTGTTTTTTTTAAATTACGGTGATTAACTTTTTTTCTTCTTTTTACTTATGAGTCACATTTCCTGCATTCCATAAAACTGTTGTGATCATATCAAGGCATTTTTTTTTTTTTTTTACATACTTACGTAAAATAGCATATGAGTTAATTAAATAGAGATTCCCTACTCTTAAAACTCTTCACTAACTCTAGGTCTGGGTGGCAACGCTCCCATCACAAAAATAAAATCTTCCTTAAGCCTACAATTAACGTGGAGTCAAGAATCTCTAAATACTGAAAGCTTTGAGTAGACTATTCGGTACAAATACCAATTTGTATTGAAGATGGTGCCAAAATACTTAACATATAAACCAGAGTATTTTACTTGTGTATTTTATAGGATTGCGGAATTGGGCCTTTGTAAATTTCAGGAGGCAAAAATAGAATTCAGTGTTGAAGCAACTGTAGTCCATATACAAATCCTTTTTTTTTTTTTTTTTTTTTTTTTTTTTGTTTGAGAAATTGAGCCTAGCGAAGTCTCGGATCTCCAACATTTTTTTCTAATTAATCAAATGTAAACTTCAAAATGCTTAGATAAGAAATGTACATGAATCAACATAATCTCAACATTAAAGATTAGGCTAGAGCCGGTTCCTGAAACTATTTGCAGCCATACCAAAACTTGATGAGTTCTTCTGGGATTCATATATCACTTTTCCAACAAAAGGTAAAAATTGATTGAATGGTTTTTGTGTGATCCAGTCGGAAAACTAATGAAACCGATGAACTGAACAAAAATACATTATTCACAGATTTGAGAATGTTATCAACTTGATTGTTGCTATTTTTATGATGGTTCAGACATTGCAGTATTCTTCACATGCTTTTCATCATAGCAACAGACTTCATGAGAGGCAATGGATATCCTCTGTAAGGTTTGCACATGTAATTGTAAAGCAAGCATTGCGCAATTCCCAACCACATTTCTCCTGAATCGGCACTGCCTGATTTCAATAACAAGAAAAGTTTCAAAACAATTGAAAACAATGCCAAAGTAAATCAGAAGCACATGCAGCACCTGGTGTTCCTAAATAATCACCAGGCTCAACATTGCTTAACTTTAACGATCTAACAAGAACCAGTGTGTAAACGTGATTATGCAGTATATACACAACATAAGTAAACATTAGACTCCTGAAATGTTAAAAGGTTCTGGTTTTTTAAAATCTTCCACCGGGAGTAATAATACTAATTACACATTTTTTATATATATATATATATATATATATATATATATATATATATACACACGTTTCTCATTTTTATTTACTGTTTAATTTTTAATTTTTCGTTTGTATGTATATATGTACTGTGTGCATGTGTGTATGTGCGTACTTATATGTTTATATATTTAAGACTGACGTGACACCTTCTCATTGGCTATACCTCCTTCTCCTCCTCCTCTACCTTGCTTCCTTTTCCATTCCCCTTTTCCCCGTGCATCCTCATACTTTCACTACACCGATGAAGACTGAAGGATCGGTCGAAAATTATGTACTTATGAAAAAAGTTTTTTAATTTTTTTTTTCATAATATTATTTTGTATTCCTGCACGTCACCAATTAAAAACGAATAAAGAAAAGTTATAAGCTTTTATACTTTTCGCATTCTTTTTTATTCATATATATAAGTTCAAATTAATATTTTTTTCAAAAGTGCTCAATACATATGTAGAGCTAAGATTTTCTGAGGTTTATATAATTACGCTTCTCAAGTGTTTTCAAAATCGACTTGATAACTTGAGATTATATTCTCTAAGTGTATATGAAAAGAGTGGAGATGAGCATAGTTTTATTTTTGTGTTAAGATGAAAAGCAATATTATTTAATTATTAGAATTGGGGGGGGGTAATTCTTGCGGACTATTATCTTCATCTTTATAGTTGTTGTTTCATGACGTTTCGGCCAACTATTTAATTATTGGAATTATTTTGAGATGAGTAATTTGTATATTTTATTTATTTAAATAAATAAAATATATGAAAAGCTAAATCACTAAAGAATTTAAAGAAATTCATTATATTTTTTTAATAAAGTGATTCTGGCATCTTATTGGTTCGTTTTTCTCACCGATGAGTAGAATCACTCAAATTTTTATGGTCATTCTCTTAATATTTTTATTAAATAAAGATGATCTCACTACTTTGGTTGTGGGAAACTTGAGTAGAAATATCAGAAGAAGATCAGTGCTCATCAACACCCAGAGGTGCAGAGGCCATTTATGTGGCCCATTACCTGTTGGGCAGAGATATTTTGCCTGGATAGTACCTAGGAGATACACCCTTCCAGTTTTTCAGTGTTATCATTTGTAAAGAAAATGTTAACGAATCTATAATAGAAAGGAGAGTTGTACGTGTGTGCATGCATATCAAACTAGAGAGGAATGGGCTGGGTGAAAGAGAAAGAGGAGGGCCAACAAGAAAAAGAGGAGTAGAGAGAAGTTTTAATAGAAATATGTGACATTTTTGTTCCAGACAATGCTGGATAGCCCTGCTAGTATCATGACTTCCTGGTTGTTTGATCACTGTAGATGGTCTTAACAACATTTACTTGTGAGATTAGTTTCACTAGAAAAACACATTTTATTGCTTGCTTTGCAAAACATCCACTGTAAAATCAAAGTGTTCCACCAACCCTAACCTTAACCCGACGGACAAAATAATATATAGCATTTAAATAAAATATCTTTTATATTACTTGCAATCGAGCACTTCATTTTTTTTTTTTTTTTTTGCTAACATAAGAAATATATCTTTACATCAGCACTGATCCCCATCTGGCATCAATTGAAATGAATGGCTCTCGTCTTGGGGAGGCCTCATGTTTTGACAAGCTTCTGGGCTTGACTTTTACTCCTGATCTTAAGTGGAACACACATTAAATCCGTTGCAAAGGTCGCTGGAAAAATGGTGGGATCCTTCTATCGATCCAGTAGATATCTCACTGCTGATGCAATTCTCTATCTATACAAGAGCCAAGTACGTCCAAGGATGGAGTACTGTTGCCACATCTGGGCAGGAGCTGCTAGAAAGGACTTATCCTGCCTTGAGTTCAAAATAGACTTTGTAGCCTCGTAAGGGACGTCCTTTTCTCTTCCCTGCAACCTCTTTCTCACAGAAGAGATGTTGCGAATTTGTCTCTGCTTTATCGTTATTTTCATGGCAAGTGCTCGGCTGAGCTCCAATCTATGGTCCCCCTCGCTAAACTTTCACAAGAAACACCCGTCTCGCAGAAATCACTATCAATAATTTCCCCCACTCTTTATCTGTACCTAAACCTAAACGTAGATTCCATGAACAAAGCTTCTTTCTTAGAACTACACGCCAGTGGAATTGTCTTCCGTTTTCCTGCTTTCCAGCTGACTACAATAAGGTTGTCTTCAAGTCTAACGTAAACCAGTTTTTGATGAGCCGTTCCATATAACTTAACAAATTTAACAAATTTCCATTACTACTAACGATTACTATATTGTCCAATTTCTACTGTACACTCTTTAATCCTTATCCTCGAGTGGCCTCAAGGCCTTGATAAGTGGGGATGCCTATGTAAAAAAAAAAAAATGTTGCAATATTTTTGCCATAAGAGGGTCGTTCTTTTTTACTTGCTTTCTACTTCAGCAGGATGTGACAGAAATTGGGAAGAGCTAAGCCAGCACCCCTAAAGGAGCAGTCTGGCCTAGCAAAAATTGCTTGGACAGCCCCATCAGCATTCCCCAATTAAGGCACCTGAGGCAGTAAGCAATGAACTTGCTCCACCCAAAAGCCAGACGGCTGAAAAACTGCCTCCCCTTGATGAAACCAAACCCAGTTGACCCCCAGAGAATGAATTTCTTTTTCTAAATTTTAGATCTTGTACATCTAGGGCAATTCCAGCCAATACAATACCAACATTGTGGTAGTTAGTTTTGTAGTTTTTTACTTTTAGCAGGACATACAAACATATACACACACACACACACACACACACAGAACTGTCCTTCATATAACAGATGATGTCTTTCAGTCAGAGCTGGTCAATTATCTACACAGATCAAGTGCTAGGTAACAGATTTAAGTGACAATCATTTGGATATTCGAGGTTCAATCCTTAGTACAGGCGATACTAGATACTATGAGCATGATTAAAATTACTCAAGATTTCTATCCGATCATGGTTGATGGAATGCGAACAGTCGAAAATGTTCAGTTCAAAATTCCATACAGATTCATAGTTTTGACAAAACACACCTGAAGAAGGTTGGAGGATGCATCGGTTGAAATATTGTGAGAATAACATTCAAGATGAGAACAGTAATCCAAATGATACAAATTATTAATCCTCATCTAAAAAAAACGTCAAAACATTATCACACTCAAATTATTCGGACTACTGTTCTCATCTAAATTGTTATTTGGTCAACATAACTTCTGTTTAGGTGGATCTTATTAAACTCAGAAATATGCGTAGAATTTTTTTAAAAACAGAACTACTTAATTCATGGGGAAGCATGGTCTTGTTCCATTAGCCATGACTGGAGAAATCCCAATTAATTCGTAATTGCATTTTGAGTGACTCTCTTGCACAAAGACTCACAACGTAGTGAATAAAGTATTTGATAAAATTCAGTTACAAGTTACACTCTTCTGAAGGTTTTAGGTTCAATCCTCGGTGCGGGCAATATTAAAAAATACAATTGAAAATTACCTAGAATTCTTACCCAGTCATAACAGATGGATCAAAAGCATACAACCCTGTGGATCAAATAAAAGGGTCTGTTCAAAATTCCATGCAGTTTGACTCGAAACATTTGAAAAAAAAAGTCGGAGGTTTACATCTATCAAATAACAATCCAGATGAGAACAACAGTCCTGCTGATCCAATTAATACTAATCATCAATCCTCATCTCAAAAATCAGAAACGAAATAATCACAAACTATTACATGTCAATTTCGCAAAGTCAACAATCTAACACAACAAAAAGTGCTTAAAGAAGTCCTGGAGTACCACAACCGAAACGTTATGAAAACAATATCACCCAAAATGAGAAAAACAATTCGACACACATTAATACTATAAATTCACCAACACGGTTAATAAAGACGGACATATTTTTAGGAGAAAATCCAACATGAAAAATAAAGGCGATTACACATGTTACAATATTTTTGCCCTCTGGCACCACCTGTTTTCTTCTCCCATTAACGTGTGTGTGTGTGTGTGTGTGTGTGTGTGTGTGTGTGTGTGTGTGTGTGTGTGTGTGTGTGTATATATATGCGCCATCAAAGTTTACACTAATTGACATATCGAGATCAATCATGTAAATCATTGTTTGTTGTTCGACTCTGCAACCCTTGATTAATAATAAAGAAAAATCCTCTCACACACACACACACACACACACACACACACACACACACACACACACACACACACACACAAGAGGCCGAAAAACAAGCCTACAGGTTAATAGTAGCATTTTTTATGAATATTTTACTGTATTAAAAAACTAAGCAACAATGCGTTTAATTTTTTTTTTTTTTTTTTACCATTTTCCTAGAAAAATGTAAATGTTTAATATCTATATCATATTTAAAAATGTAGATGTTTAATATCTATATCATATTTAAAAATGTAAATGTTTAATATCTATATCATATTTAAAAATGTAAATGTTTAATATCTATATCATATTTAAAAATGTAAATGTTTAATATCTATATCATATTTAAAAATGTAAATGTTTAATATCTATATCATATTTAAAAATGTAAATGTTTAATATCTATATCATATTTAAAAATGTAAATGTTTAATATCTATATCATATTTAAAAATGTAAATGTTTAATATCTATATCATATTTAAAAATGTAAATGTTTAATATCTATATCATATTTAAAAATGTAAATGTTTAATATCTATATCATATTTAAAAATGTAAATGTTTAATATCTATATCATATTTAAAAATGTAAATGTTTAATATCTATATCATATTTAAAAATGTAAATGTTTAATATCTATATCATATTTAAAAATGTAAATGTTTAATATCTATATCATATTTAAAAATGTAAATGTTTAATATCTATATCATATTTAAAAATGTAAATGTTTAATATCTATATCATATTTAAAAATGTAAATGTTTAATATCTATATCATATTTAAAAATGTAAATGTTTAATATCTATATCATATTTAAAAATGTAAATGTTTAATATCTATATCATATTTAAAAATGTAGATGTTTAATATCTATATCATATTTAAAAATGTAGATGTTTAATATCTATATCATATTTAAAAATGTAGATGTTTAATATCTATATCATATTTAAAAATGTAGATGTTTAATATCTATATCATATTTAAAAATGTAAATGTTTAATATCTATATCATATTTAAAAATGTAAATGTTTAATATCTATATCATATTTAAAAATGTAAATGTTTAATATCTATATCATATTTAAAAATGTAAATGTTTAATATCTATATCATATTTAAAAATGTAAATGTTTAATATCTATATCATATTTAAAAATGTAAATGTTTAATATCTATATCATATTTAAAAATGTAAATGTTTAATATCTATATCATATTTAAAAATGTAAATGTTTAATATCTATATCATATTTAAAAATGTAAATGTTTAATATCTATATCATATTTAAAAATGTAAATGTTTAATATCTATATCATATTTAAAAATGTAGATGTTTAATATCTATATCATATTTAAAAATGTAAATGTTTAATATCTATATCATATTTAAAAATGTAAATGTTTAATATCTATATCATATTTAAAAATGTAAATGTTTAATATTTATATCATATTTAAAAATGTAAATGTTTAATATCTATATCATATTTAAAAATGTAAATGTTTAATATCTATATCATATTTAAAAATGTAGATGTTTAATATCTATATCATATTTAAAAATGTAAATGTTTAATATCTATATCATATTTAAAAATGTAAATGTTTAATATCTATATCATATTTAAAAATGTAAATGTTTAATATCTATATCATATTTAAAAATGTAAATGTTTAATATCTATATCATATTTAAAAATGTAAATGTTTAATATCTATATCATATTTAAAAATGTAAATGTTTAATATCTATATCATATTTAAAAATGTAAATGTTTAATATCTATATCATATTTAAAAATGTAAATGTTTAATATCTATATCATATTTAAAAATGTAAATGTTTAATATCTATATCATATTTAAAAATGTAAATGTTTAATATCTATATCATATTTAAAAATGTAAATGTTTAATATCTATATCATATTTAAAAATGTAAATGTTTAATATCTATATCATATTTAAAAATGTAAATGTTTAATATCTATATCATATTTAAAAATGTAAATGTTTAATATCTATATCATATTTAAAAATGTAGATGTTTAATATCTATATCATATTTAGTTTGGCTGTTTTCTTTTACAGCATATCAACCCTTTTCAGGTTATTTTATGCCGAATCCAGTAAAATTTTAATAAAAGGTTTTATGCTTGAAGTTTTTTTTATATCCTCAAATATTTATTCATGATGTATAGTTTGGTTTATAGAGGAAAATTATTTTTGTTTTTGCAGAACATGATTGAATTTTACAAAAGGAAAAAAAACAATAACACCCATGTTAGATGCATTTCATGTCAGGAAGCCATTATCTTCAGATAGCCTCCTTTGGTAGCACCAGTTCCTTTGGATTTTGCGCTGAGTTTTAAAAAATCGCTATTTAACATCATGTACGTTATGGAGGAACATTAATTTTTTTACAAGTTCCAGATCTCTATAATTGTGTGATTTAAAGAATACTACAAAGTGAAAGATACCTACAAGATTTGAACGAGGGACTACCTAATCCAGGAAACGTCTAAAACAGCTTGACTAGCAAACCAGTACGTCTAAAAAAAAAAAAAAAAAAAAATTACACGGTAAATCATTGTTTACGTTTTTACTAGCAACGTAAGCCTATGTATAAACGAAAACCAAGTTTCATATTTGAATAAAAGTTCAAGCGAATAAAAGTTACGTTTTTATGTTTTTAATAATGTGTATAAAGATACAGATTAAAGTTCGAATTAAATCAAAAGGTTATGAAAATTTGGAACTTGTAAAAAAAAAAAAAACTTTTCCTCCAACTTGTCCCTTGGTATAATAATACAAGGTAAAAACTGAAGTCAAAATAATTTAAAACATCAAAGGACAAACGCTTAACATGATACAAAGATCGCCAAACGCTTAACATGATACAAAGACCTCAAAATATTTAACATGATACAAAGACCTCAAAATATTTAACATGATACAAAGACCTCAAAATATTTAACATTATACAAAGACCTCAAAATATTTAACATTATACAAAGACCTCAAAATATTTAACATTATACAAAGACCTCAAAACATTTAACATGATACAAAGACCTCAAAACATTTAACATGATACAAAGACCGCCAAACACTCAACATGATACAAAGACCGCCAAACACTCAACATGATACAAAGACCGCCAAACACTCAACATGATACAAAGACCGCCAAACACTCAACATGATACAAAGACCGCCAAACACTCAACATGATACAAAGACCGCCAAACACTCAACATGATACAAAGACCGCCAAACACTCAACATGATACAAAGACCGCCAAACACTCAACATGATACAAAGACCGCCAAACACTCAACATGATACAAAGACCGCCAAACACTCAACATGATACAAAGACCGCCAAACACTCAACATGATACAAAGACCGCCAAACACTCAACATGATACAAAGACCGCCAAACACTCAACATGATACAAAGACCGCCAAACACTCAACATGATACAAAGACCGCCAAACACTCAACATGATACAAAGACCGCCAAACACTCAACATGATACAAAGACCGCCAAACACTCAACATGATACAAAGACCGCCAAACACTCAACATGATACAAAGACCGCCAAACACTCAACATGATACAAAGACCGCCAAACACTCAACATGATACAAAGACCGCCAAACACTCAACATGATACAAAGACCGCCAAACACTCAACATGATACAAAGACCGCCAAACACTCAACATGATACAAAGACCGCCAAACACTCAACATGATACAAAGACCGCCAAACACTCAACATGATACAAAGACCGCCAAACACTCAACATGATACAAAGACCGCCAAACACTCAACATGATACAAAGACCGCCAAACACTCAACATGATACAAAGACCGCCAAACACTCAACATGATACAAAGACCGCCAAACACTCAACATGATACAAAGACCGCCAAACACTCAACATGATACAAAGACCGCCAAACGCTTAACATGATACAAAGACCTCAAAATATTTAACATGATACAAAGACCTCAAAATATTTAACATGATACAAAGACCTCAAAATATTTAACATGATACAAAGACCTCAAAATATTTAACATGATACAAAGACCTCAAAATATTTAACATGATACAAAGACCTCAAAATATTTAACATGATACAAAGACCTCAAAATATTTAACATGATACAAAGACCTCAAAATATTTAACATGATACAAAGACCTCAAAACATTTAACATGATACAAAGACCTCAAAATATTTAACATGATACAAAGACCGCCAAACACTCAACATGATACAAAGACCGCCAAACACTCAACATGATACAAAGACCGCCAAACACTCAACATGATACAAAGACCGCCAAACGCTTAACATGATACAAAGACCTCAAAATATTTAACATGATACAAAGACCTCAAAATATTTAACATGATACAAAGACCGCCACTCAACATGATACAAAGACCGCCAAACACTCAACATGATACAAAGACCGCCAAACACTCAACATGATACAAAGACCGCCAAACACTCAACATGATACAAAGACCGCCAAACGCTTAACATGATACAAAGACCTCAAAATATTTAACATGATACAAAGACCTCAAAATATTTAACATGATACAAAGACCTCAAAATATTTAACATGATACAAAGACCTCAAAATATTTAACATGATACAAAGACCTCAAAATATTTAACATGATACAAAGACCTCAAAATATTTAACATGATACAAAGACCTCAAAATATTTAACATGATACAAAGACCTCAAAACATTTAACATGATACAAAGACCGCCAAACACTCAACATGATACAAAGACCGCCAAACACTCAACATGATACAAAGACCGCCAAACACTCAACATGATACAAAGACCGCCAAACACTCAACATGATACAAAGACCGCCAAACACTCAACATGATACAAAGACCGCCAAACACTCAACATGATACAAAGACCGCCAAACACTCAACATGATACAAAGACCGCCAAACACTCAACATGATACAAAGACCGCCAAACACTCAACATGATACAAAGACCGCCAAACACTCAACATGATACAAAGACCGCAAACACTCAACATGATACAAAGACCGCCAAACACTCAACATGATACAAAGACCGCCAAACACTCAACATGATACAAAGACCGCCAAACACTCAACATGATACAAAGACCTCAAAATATTTAACATGGCACAAAGACCTCAAAATACTTATTACAAAAAGGTTTTAAAACTGCAAACATACACAAAAAAAAAAAAAAAAAAAAACGAATTTTAATGCCATAACATTATTCAAGAAACGAATTTGAAATACCTAACATTCAAAGAACCGAATTAAAACATTAAAATATTTGACAAAATGAAAGTCACTCACCAAGAAGGTAAATCTAATCCATTTTCAAACCATAGTCTGGAATTCAACCAAATTATCATCAATGTTCGGTCACTTTGTATTATGCTGTACACATGATTTTAAGCCTGTTCAAGGCAGTGACCAAATAGAAGTTGATTTAAAAGACACAAAATAAAAACAATTCTAAAACGACAAGCCGATATCAGTCATCGCTAAGGTAATCCAACCACGAGGTGGAAAGAATGAAAAAAACAAAAAGAAAAACTCAATATCAGGTGTAAGAGTTTCTCTTCATCTTTATTCACTTAGTGCATATGTAGACAAGCTGGGACTTGTACAGCCTCTGCTTTATAAGCAAACAACTGAACTTCCGCTCCCTCCCCATTGGGGAGGGGGATATAAAAAAGCAAATGGACAAACAATGTGCACTCCCGCTTATGGAAAGGATCAATGAATTGAAATGCGTCCACTCCAATCAATACAGACCACGGCCATAGATATCTTCTGATGACTTTTGCACACAAACAGCTGATGTCTCTTTGGCCTTACACAAGCTGTTGTCATTTGATTACTGATTATCACATGAGAAGACGGGCATTTTCTTTTTTCTCAGACTATTTTCTTATAATCTATTAAGGCTGACAAGAGTCAGCATGTCGGTTACAAATTTATATGCAGCACAATATCTGTGGCTCAAATATCTGGTTTAGAGATTTTATTTTATTTATTTTTTTTACTGTTGACTCCTTCAGAGAAACAGTGACATTCTTTATCAACCACTTCTATGGGAATAAAGTACCCTGTACACAAAGGAAATCTATTTGTTTGGTTGTTTTGTTTTACGGCATATCAACCGTTTTTTTGGGGTTATTTAATGTTGAATCCAGTAATTTTGGTGTATTTTCATACATTTATTTAAGGTGTTTCAGTTTGATTATTTTATTTTACAGCATATGAACAATTTTTGCGTGATTTAATGCCGAATTCGGTAATTTTGGAAAAAAAAAAAAAAAAAAAAAAAAAAAGGTTTTATGCTCCAAGTTCTTTATATTTTCATATATTTATTCATGGAGTTTAGTTTGGCTGTTTTGTGGAGGAAAATTGTTTTTAGCTTTGCAGAACATGATTGAGTTTTGCAAAGGGAAAGAAAGAATTAATAACATCGATGTTTGATGCATTTTAGGCCAGGAAGTCGACATCTTTAGACAGCCTAATCTGGTAGCACCAGATTTATTTGTAGATGATACCAGTAGTTTCTATAGACTTTTGCATCATTTTCTTTAATCCTCTTGGGGAAAGATAGGAATCAATCTGTCCTTCCAGCTACGGGTAAAATAATAAGGTAGACTTAACCCTAAAGTCTAGGTAGAGCAACTAGTTTCAAAGAAAGAATACTCCAAAATAACACTTGCGATCAGATAAGTGTCACATGACTTTGAAGTCATCACTTGATGCAAAAAGTAGGTTATAATTTATCATTTAAAACAAATTTGTGATCGATCAACTGATCATGTATTTCTATGTACATATGTACGTACATGCTATAACTCCAGTATAATCGGAACATTATGGTCTGTAAAACAAGAATTCTACATACAAGATCTTTGGAAAATCGATGGCAAAAATTGGAATTATGTTCTATATGTATAAAAGAGCTATGTGTGTGTGTGTGTGGGGGGGGAGAGCTGCTTTTCTAGTAACATTCCATTCCTACTCTGAATATTATACAAAGACTTTGAAACTGAACTAGTGTTGATCTAAAGAGTTTTTATAGTAAGTGGGTATTAATAATTATATAAATCTAACCTGTCTGTTTAAATGTATGTATGTATGTTTGTCTGTCTCGCAAAAACTTTTGACAGAGGCGACGGATCCTGACAGGATCGGTATCATTTTGGAGCTCAATGTCTGACAAAAAATATCGAAAAATTGACCAAAAACAAATTCCTTCATCCTAAACTGGCCAGTTTTGTACAAGGAGGGGGTCTTCGCATCACGGGTTTGAACCTGTCTGCCTACTACCACTTTTTTTTTAACACCACTCTCCCCCCTGCTGTTGTTTTGATTCCCTCCCCCCACGCTACTACCATTTTTTAAATTCTATTTTAACACCTCTCTCAGCATCGACTGCCAACTGTTGTTTTCACCAATAAGTTCGTTTTATTTCATTCAATAAACTTCCATATTTTGTGTTTTGGCATAATAAATAAAAAAAAAAAAAATTTTTTTTTAAAAACGCAAATATTTGGAAGCAAACCTCTTCAATTTAGCCCAGAGTTAACATCTTCAATATGACCATAATCTCTATATAACATTAATACAGGTAATGCTCAAGGTGTAAAAAAAAAATTAAATTGGTTGTTTCTCATAGCCTTTCACAGTCACCTTAATTTAACGACATACGTTTTCGGTTAATCTATAGAGAATAACAAAGTCTTGCCATAAGACAAACAACACACACACGTGCATTGTTTGGCGGCTGTCGGAAAATGTAATCTCATAAAAAGTATTTGTTGTCGACAATTTTGCATGCGATAATGATTATCATAATACTGAAATAATACACGGCATAATCAGATTTTACACACCGGTTCCCATCAGATCACTGAAGTTAAGCAACAATGAACCTGGCCAGTACCAGATGGGTGACCATTTGGAACTTCCAGGCGCTGTATGTGCTTTCCGCTTATCTTTCCAGTCATCCTGAACTTCCCCCTGCCACTGAACAGCAGTCTCGATTCAGGAAAGGTGTAGTTGGAGATTGCGCAAACCTTGCCTCACAATTACATGTGCAGTGCCCCTTTCGAGACTGAGTGGAAGGATTCAATACGAGAAAACTTATAAATCTCATCAAATCACCTCTAAAAGATAAAATAATTTACAAATAAACTACCATATTTTTTTATTATTTTTTTTTTTTTAGAAGAAATCTTAATAGAAAAGATGCAAATATTTGGAAGCTGAACTCTTCAACAAATAAATATATATGAAATGCATCGGTTTGAAGCATCAATCTGTGCAGTGTTTAATGGTAAAAAAAACTCGATAGCAAGGGCCGTTTAATTTTTTTGTTGTTTTGTCGAAGACGTCATAATACATCTCCTCGTGACACCACATTTTAATGTTAATAAGCATTCATTTATAAAGCAAAGAACTGGATTCCCAGATATGAGAATTATCGGAGCTCAGCTAATCAGAATGGATGGACTTTGGTAAGGGAGACTTTATTATTCATGAATCGGAAATTGAAAAGATTGTTAGGTCTATGTATTTATGAGCCAGTTATGGTCGGTGTAATCACAGACTCTGTGGAATGTGTAGAATTTGTCCCGGTGAGAACTGGTAGCAGTGGGTAGAGAAAAATATAGAGAGAAAAAATACGGACTCCTTAATCTAAAGATGTTGTGATTGTGATGGTGTTGCTTGCAGGATCCAATGTAGCATTTTATTATCACGGCTGAATGTGTCTAAAATGGTGATCGAAAGTTACATAATATAGTGGCTATTAGGCTAAATGTATTGAATTTGTATGTGGCATCTGCAAACCTACGATACTTTGGTCCAGAGGGTAATTTTTACAGTTTATATATATAATTATAAAACTCCAAAGATCTTGTAATGATGTATCTAACCCATTTTCCAGTTTACGACATCCGGTTTGCGCACTGAAATATTAACGTTATTATTTCGAAATTATTATTTAACATGGGAAGAGTGGGGTTTTAAATAACTTACATTATACACAAATGAACGATGTAAAAATAAAAAGCAGATATATCAAAATTTGAATTTAACTATAAGTATTATGTTCAGTGCACATTTAAGTATAGCCAACCACTTATAATTCAGTAACTGTAATTTTTTTTTTCAAAAATAATCAACTATGATAAACAGAACGACTTATAGAAATCCATATTCTTTTTTCATTTTAATATACTTTCATAGAAATGTTTCTGCTATGTCAAAAAAAAAAACAAAAAAAAAACTATTTTCTTTACGTCACAAGTGTCACGCTCATACATGAATTCCATAGCTAGAATATTGACCCAACGGTTCATGGGTAGTCTAGTATATATATATATATATGTTTGGAGGTACAGAATTTATATACAGTTCCGCCTATTTTATTTAAAACTAATTATATATATATATATATATATATATATATATATATATATAGGAGATGGAGATTAGCAATATCTAACTGATCATAGAACACTTTGGATCAGCACAGATTTCAAGGATGTTGTACCAAAATAGTCATATTGTTTGTATCTTATCCAGGCCAGAATCCACCATACACTTGGATACATCTAAGATGCATCTATTTAAACTACATGTATAGCAAACTATATTTCAAACAAGCAGCACCATCCAACCTACTGGCAACCTCATAAAGACGTGATGAAGAGAAAACATAACCTAAACCCCAAAACATTAATTTCTTCAGTCTGATCTAATCTGTTTGACACAAAGTGTATCAAGTTTCCAGGATGTAAACCAATTTGGTTTGGTTGTTAATGAACACCGTCAAGAATACAATGTGTATTGTTCTCCCATCTACTTCATGACCTTTCGATGCTATCAATTATGCTGAATTTGAGAAGAGATGAATTGGATGCAAGTTCTGACAAGTCAGAAATCACAAACTAACCAATTTAATAGAACTCATTTCGATACCTCTTAATGTTGCTTAGATGCTAAGTGAAGTCTGTAAAGAAAAAAATGTAATGTGTGTGTGTGTGTGTGTGAACAGTCAAAAGTTATAGCCTGTTGACTTAGAATAAGTGCTCATGCCAAACTTCTGGAGTAAATATGGCATTGTGGTAACTAATCTATCAATTCCTGTGCACTGAACAGATACCACAATACCTAGTTTGCCACACTATATCAGAAAGATCCATAGAAAATATCAGCCAGATCATCCCAGTAGATTTTTGAGAAAAAGTGGAACAGAAAGACAAACGGATTAAGAGATATATAAATATATTGATGGGACAATTCCAATGTGTTTTAGTTTCCAATAAAATTACCGATTCTGTCCTAAATTGCTAATTCCAATACAATTACCGATTCTGTCCTAAATTCCTAATTCCAATACAATTACCGATTCTGTCCTAAATTCCTAATTCCAATACAATTACCGATTCTGTCCTAAATTCCTAATTCCAATACAATTACCGATTCTGTCCTAAATTCCTAATTCCAATACAATTACCGATTCTGTCCTAAATTCCTAATTCCAATACAATTACCGATTCTGTCCTAAATTCCTAATTCCAATACAATTACCGATTCTGTCCTAAATTCCTAATTCCAATACAATTACCGATTCTGTCCTAAATTCCTAATTCCAATACAATTACCGATTCTGTCCTAAATTCCTAATTCCAATACAATTACCGATTCTGTCCTAAATTCCTAATTCCAATACAATTACTGATTCAGATTCCAAAATAGTCTAATAATGATTTTTTTGGAGGATTTAGCTAAAGAGTCCTAATCTACTTTTAAATGCAAGATATAATTTTTCTTTTTAATTTGATAAACTTCATAATGTTCTCTTGGTGTATCAAATATTTTGATTAACTCATAACATTTTCATTTTATTTTTTTTACTTGCGCATTATTTTTCTAATTTATCCACTCATAGAATTTTTACTTTAATTAGTTAATCAATAAATTTGTTCCATTGGTTTTTCAAAATCAGTAAATATTTATTAGTAGTACTAGCATTGGAAAAGTAAGTTTAAACTAAAAAAAATATTTAGGATAAATTTTTTTACATTTCAATACCCCAAAGCATACCAATCCGATTTTTCCAATTCATCGGCTCAACATACACCTCTCTTCTACATACAAGTTTACTCAAACATTTTTTATCATTATTGGTTAGGAAATAACTGGAATGTCATAGAAAAAAATTTTTTTTCAACACAATTGTTTAATACGAGATTCGAACCCCAAAAAGTTTTAATAAAACTGGAAACAAATACTTTATTCACAGCCATAGATTAAAAGATATTTTACCTTTTAATCTATTTAGTTAATATGAAAGTGATGTATGGATCTCCCACAAATAAGATAATTTGTATAATTTAGATACTAACAAAGAAACATTGCTAAGTTTTAATAAAAGAAAATTTACAAATAGATGTCAAATATAAACGATAATAAAAAAAAAAATCAACTTATTTTAATGTTTTTCTTCCTCATAGTGCAAAAAGGTTCAAAATATATTCTAAATATAAATTTACTTGACGTACGTTCAGTGCTACAACAAAAACATCATCATGGTCAACATGAAAAACGAATTACCTCCCTTTATAGTCGCTCTTTATCAGTTAAAAATCATTGTAACCATTTCCTCTCAAAAAAATTAAAAAAAACCATGGCGATCTGTTTATACATTCAAATTAGCTATTTTATCATTTTAAAAAAAGTCAGTTTTTAATTATTATAGTTTCTTTTTAAAATTTAAAAAATGTGCTAGTGAATTGACATCTGTTCCATTATTATTTGCATAAAAAAACATTCAAAAGAAAAAAAAAGTATTTTGTGTTGAATTTTCATTGAAAAAAAATCTTTTAAAAATTAATTCTTTTTAGCTTTAAAAGGTTAAAAAAGAATTTGCTAATAAAAATTGTTTTAAATTCGTCGTTTGTTTTATTTCATTTTTTATCCATTTTATTTGTTTTATTTCATTTTTTATCCATTTTATTTGTTTTATTTCATTTTTTATCCATTTTATTTGTTTTATTTCATTTTTTATCCATTTTATTTGTTTTATTTCATTTTTTATCCATTTTATTTGTTTTATTTCATTTTTTATCCATTTTATTTGTTTTATTTCATTTTTTTTATTAATTTTATTTGTTTTATTTCATTTTTTTTATTAATTTTATTTGTTTTATTTCATTTTTTTTCCATTTTATTTGTTTTATTTCATTTTTTTCCATTTTATTTGTTTTATTTCATTTTTTTCCATTTTATTTGTTTTATTTCATTTTTTTTCCATTTTATTTGTTTTATTTCATTTTTTTTTCCATTTTATTTGTTTTATTTCATTTTTTTCATTTTATTTGTTTTATTTCATTTTTTTATTCATTTTATTTGTTTTATTTCATTTTTTATTCATTTTATTTGTTTTATTTCATTTTTTATTCATTTTATTTGTTTTATTTCATTTTTTTTCCATTTTATTTGCTTTATTTCATTTTTTATTCATTTTATTTGTTTTATTTCATTTTTTATCCATTTTATTTGTTTATTTTTTATTTATTTTATTTATGTGTTTTATTTCATTTTTCATTTATTTTATTTGTTTCATTTCATTTTTAATTCATTTTATTTATGTTTTATTTCATTTTATTTATTTGTTTATTTCATTTTATTTATTTGTTTTATTTCATTTTATTTATTTGTTTTATTTCATTTTATTTATTTGTTTTATTTCATTTTATTTATTTGATTTATTTCATTTTTTATTCATTTTATTTGTTTTATTTATTTTTTAATCATTTTATTAATTTGTTTTATTTCATTTTTCATTTATTTTATGTATTTGTTTTATTTATTTGTTTTATTTCATTTTTCATTTATTTTATGTATTTGTTTTTTTTTTTTGTTTTTTTTTTTTTATTACATTTTCACCCCAAACAAGGCACATTGCTACTTTAATGTAGGGGGCTACTATCAGGGGAAACATCTACTGGGGTACTATGTAGGGATTAGGGCAGCGAGATGTTGGTTCACGTTGCACTTGAACTTATGCATGTCAGTACAGTTGGGGAAGCAGTGACCTGGAATGGAATTCCAAAGTCTAGCAGTTCTGGGGAAGAAACTACTGGAGTAGAAAGATCTTTTACATCTAGGGATCTCTACAGTGTGGGGGTGGGATTTTGCAGCTTGTCGGGTCTGTCGAGGGTGTTCACGTCGTGGGGGCACAAGTGCTTACAGTTCTTCAGAGCATTCACCATTATAATACTTGTAGAACAGGCAGAGGGATGCAACGTTTCGACGATGGGACAGAGGCTGAAGTTTTGATGCCAGTTTAGGGCCTATCAGATTTGCGACTCCCTTTTGAACCCTGTCAAGGAGCGAGAGACTAGTAGCCGATGCACCGGCCCAAATATGACAGCAATACTCCATACATGGGCGAATAGTGGCCTTATAGAGGTACAGGATACTTTCAGGTGTTAGAAGTTTTCTAGCACGGTAGAGAGAGCCCACCTTCCTCGCAGCGGCCTTGGCAATGCCCTCGATGTAATTGTTCCAGCTCATGTTTCTTGTGAACGTTAGGCCAAGGAGCTTGAAAGACGTACTCTCAGCTAAAGAGTTGTTGGCCATTGCTATAGGTGGTAGAGAAGGTTTCTTGTAATTATTGAATGAAACCAGTTTTGTCATGGTGGCATTGCACGTTACCATCCATTTTTGTCCCCATTCCACTACTGATTTGAGGTCATCCTCTAGTGTTTCTGCCATTACTTTAGATATATGTTCATTTGTTTTCCTGTCGTGCCTGCTATAGAGTGTGGTGTCATCAGCATATATACCCATCTCAGAGGCAATTTTGTCGGGGAGGTCATTTATGAATATCAGGAACAGCAGAGGACCAAGGATAGATCCCTGGGGCACTCCCGCATTTATATTATATTGTTTAGATGTACGACCGTCGAGGACAACCTGGATTTTTCTCTTATCTAAGAAGGATTTAATTATGTTAAGTATTCTACCAGTGATACCGTAAGATCTAATCTTCCTGAGGAGACCCTCATGCCATACCCTGTCAAAAGCCTTAGATATATCTAGAGCTACCGCTCTGCCCTCACCCGCTTTGTCCAGTGAATGGTATATGCGTTCAAAGATTACAGTGAGGATGTCTGCCGTGGAACGGGCTTGTCTAAATCCATATTGATGGTCGGTCAGAAGTTTAGCATCTGTAAGGTGCTGGACTAGAGCATGGTTAATTAAGGTCTCAAATATTTTGGCAAAAAGTGGGAGGAGGCTAATAGGGCGATAATTTAATGGGTCAGTTCTTTCGCCAGAATTCTTGAATACTGGTACCACAGAAGCAGTTTTCCAACAGCTCGGAAAGCAAGATTCATTAAGGCATTTGTTGTAGAGTTTGGAGAGAACTGGAGCTACTTCGGCTGAACACTTTTTTAATAGCACAGCTGGGATGAGGTCGGGTCCACATGCTTTGGAAGTGTCAAGGTTTTTTATGATAGCATGCACCTGAGCAGGGGTGATTTCCAGATCGTCTAGCGTGGCGTCTGTCCGCATAGGAAAGTCAGGTAGGGGGTGGTTTAGAGGGTCCAGTGTAGAGTTGGAGGCAAACCGACTGGCAAGCATGTTAGCCTTCTCGGTTGCTGAGCAAAGAACCTTGTGATTGTTGGTTAGTTTTATTTCATTTATTTGTTTTATTTCATTTTTCATTTATTTACGTGTTTAAAAAAATTTCAACTACCATGAGATTGTCACAGGTTCTGCAAATTATAATTATACTGCTAAATCGTCTGTAATGGGAACGTTAAATATGGTGGAACATTTCTTTCTAATATTTTTTTTATGTACTTTTAATTTTGAACTAGCAGGACCTGTGGAAATTCTACAACGGATTCTTTCATATGTAATATATTGATGTTGGCATTCTGTGGATGTTCAGCGTCACCCTGATATTATTGTAGCCCTTTTGTTAAAACTTCAAAAGCATTTATCGAAGCTAGCAGAGGGGTCCAGTGTAACTTAAATACACTTAAATATATTTTAATTTATGCAGATTTCGAATATATTTTCTAGAGTCAATCTTCTATCGATTCTTATATATTTTAAAGTTGTGATTTCAAAAATCTATATCCATATGACTTGGGTGCATCAGCTTGAATCAAAACTGAAACCAAAACTTATGAAAACAAATGTGTGTGTGGGTATATATATATATATATAACTTGAGTTCTTTCAGCTATAACTGAAACCAAAGCCAAAACTTATGAAGAATTCTTGGTAAAATTCTTCATTACAAGAAATGGAAGGTCATAATTAAGCAACAATCACTCGGAAGAAAAAAGACGTGTGACTCACAAAATAACACACGCACGATCGTATTAATATCTAGATAAGTTTTTAAAAAGGTTTCAGAACTTCTAATGTCGATAAGAACATCCAAGGTTGTGGTTAGTTTGGCATCTTAGATCAACCATTTGACTAGGTGATACCGTGACATACACACGCACACACATCGACACTTTGTTTTATATATATATATATATATCTAACATACGTTATCTTGTACAAATTTTTAATCAGATTCAAACGATAATCCATCTGTTTTTATATAAATCATGCAGGGAGAGAAGAATAAAGGAGGAGTCAAGTCTATTATTTATTTGTTATATATAAGTTATGAAAATATATATATGGCAATTAAGCTACACAGAATTTTCTGAATTTCATCTACATATCGAGCACATAGATACATAATATAACTGTACAGAAAGTCAGAAAAACATTGGTACCGTCGGTTTCAAGCCTACCCAATATTTTTCTGGCCTTCTGTACAGTTTAAAATAAATATTAACCTCATATTGATAATTTTTCTTTGTAATCGAGCACTTTGTTGGAATTATTTCCCATAAAACAGTAAATATATATATATATATATATATATATATATATATATGTGTGTGTGTGTGTGTGTGTGTGTGTGTTACATACTAGCTGAACTATTGTTTTTCTTTTCTGATAAGAAGCATTAAGTTTCGAAATACTATGATCTAAAGAGTTTTCTTTATATTTCTCATTTTTTCCTTATTGCTCTGATAATCAAATAATGTTATTTAACTTTGAATTGTCATTAATTGTTTCTGGTATATATCTGCATGATTTTAGAAAAATTTCTCAAATTTAAGGAGAAATTAAAATTAAGGGAATCTTGTTCAATAAGTGGCCAATGAATATGGATCGAATGCAAATCTGATATCACAACTTCGAGATTGTATCGATATTTTGATCCCATCCCTAAAAACATTAAAATACTTCAAAGAAACTGAAATTTGGGGAATATCAAATGATGTCTAATACTTATTGTTAAAAATATTTTAAAAAAAAAAAAAAGTTGCGGATATACCCCGCCCCCACCTTATTTTTATTTATTTTTACACAAAGGTTCCACCCTCTTTTTACCTTTGCTTAAAACTAAATATAACCAACATTACAACTCACTATACTTGGCACCAATGTTTCAAAATTGATAATGATTGGTTCATTAGTTCAGGAATGAATCTTACACATAAAAATATACACACTATTTGGAAAGATGAAAAAAAGAACCAACCAAGTTATATGTTCATCAACGTTTCGTCTTTAAGACTTCGTCGGAATAATTAAATTGAAGAAAATAAAATACCAGTACAATATTTGAAAATATACTCGTGAAAAGAATCTTTCAGAACCAAAAATGTCGTTGCCATTCAAAATGTGTATAGCGTCATGGAGAGAGTGGGACTTTTTTTCTTTTTATTATTAACGTCATATAACGTTTAGATATTTCAAAATATATGATGCAATTTATGTTCTTTTTGGAATATACATGAGTGTTAGAATTTAAACGTGGATGTGTAATTCTAATGAAATGAGTGAATCTTTCTTTTGTATATATATATATATATATATATATATATATATATTAGTATATATGAACGGAGACCATCCTTATTCATGCCTAACCACAACTGACATCTTCAAACAAGTTGGGCCGCCTTGATCATGAACACTTAAAATTTGTCTGTTAATTTTCCCACGTTGACCACTGATGAGGAAGTCCGTCTCCAGAGGTTATTATGGTTTATTCTACCAGCTGAAATGCACCTCTCATCAGTGCAGCACTTGCAACCATAATTTGAGATGTTTTTATTTTATTATTTTAGGATGGACAAGAGCAAAAGATGTCCATAAGATAGGGAATAACTTTATCCAAAGTCATCTGCACCCTTTATAATCCGAGTGACATTGTTTGTCTGACGAACGGCCTTTGCCAAACTCCTGCCAATTTTTCGTCTCCAGACATGAAACTTGATGTATAAAGGATTTGGACCTGTGGAACAAATTTGATTTGTTTTTTAGCCCGTAAAAATAGCTGTTAAATGGTTAAAATTTTAAAAAATGAAACTTAGCAGGCATAAATTTAAGTGCAGTTCTATGCATGCGTAAATATACATTTCTACTTTTACATTATTTTTTAAGTTTTTATATATGTAAGAACAGAGTACAGACGGTAACGAATAAGATTGGAAAGTTAAATGTTTTGGTTTCGATTTTAACTGATGGCACCTAAATCATTTTTTAAACTTTTGAAATCACTTTTCTATATTGGGTACAATATAATAAGCAATAGAGAATTGATTGTATAAAAGTAAACAAATACGGAATCGACATAAATTAAATCTGCATAAATTATATTTAAGCGTATTTGACAACACGCCAATGCCAGGCAGTCTGCTAGTAATATATATGAAGTTTTTTTTTTTATAGTATATCAACCCTTTTCGGGTTATTCAATGCTGAAAAAGGTTTTATTCTTCAAGTTCTTTATATCTTGAAATATTTATTCTTGGTGTTTGGTCTGATTGTTTTGTAGAAAAAAAAATGTTGTTTTTGACTTGGCAGAATATGGTGGAGTTTTGTAAAGAGAAATGTTTGGTGCATTTTAGTTCATGAGATGACACTATTTGCTGGAGACAGTCACACTAAAAAACTTTGAATTTCCCTGAATCAATAACTCGTTATCCATATTTCGCAACCATCAAAGAGAATCATTTGAATGACAGTAGAAATCTATTGTATATTCATGTTGACACACTGGTTCTCATTATGAGAATACGAGGCACTGTTTGTAAGAGCATGTCGGAATTCTCCTTGCAACAACTGCAAAAACGTAATATTGTCACTTGCCCTCGCTGGGGATAGACGTAAGTGTGGACCGCTTGTAAATATTCTCTTGAAATTTCCTCCTTTGGAGGAAGCCGGTTCAGTTTTCCTTGGGTGAATGCCACTTAGAAAAAAAAAAATTCATCTTGGTTGATATTGAAATCCCTGACATCTCCACAAGGAAGTTTGAAGGCATACAAAGGTAAATCTAGTGGTCCAACTCAATGACCAACTCCTTGTTCGGACAGAATAATGGTGCATCCAAGATACATGAATGACTCCATATTTTCCAAAACAGTTTCATTTAGAGATAGTAATCTCTAAATTAGAGAAACCAAAGAAGAGAGAAGTTTTGTCTTGGAGATGATGTATTGTTCCGTCTAATAAAGACCACATGCTCCGTTGTCTAGAGCGTGTTTGAAGTCTTACGAAGGAAAGTATAAACATCTCTCCAAAATCAAAACTGATAGTTTATCATTAAATCTACAGGTTTGAAATTGAAGGTAAAAACTCAAAATAATTTACGTGACTAAAATACGAATTGCCTAAATACATATTTCAGTCACATAAATTATAGATCATTTTTCAGTGAAAGGAGAATCCTTCTAAACAAAGTCAACTTTTTTGTCTCAATCAAGTGCTCCCCCTACTTGAAGAGTTGAATTCTTCTCCACGTTACAACTGACTTCATGTCTAACTCTGCCCTCATGGGAACACAAGTAAATAGCCCCATCCCATACCCCACTACTGGTATAGACAGGTGTTTTTTATCTAATTATTTAAGTACCAGTTATTCCCTCTCCTGCTGCTTACGGCACAAGGCATTTTATTCTAAAACCATTCATTAAGACAAATTTACTCCAGGTTAGGAACGTTCGGTCTATACTTTTCTTTTAATCCAGCAATCTATTCAGCAACAAAAGTTAATTTTCGTAATCAGAATTGATGCCAACTGTTATTTCCATTACAGAACTCTTGAATTAGTTTCAGGATAATTATCCAAGGAAACTACTTCTCTCTTAAAATTGTTCCGAGAAAACAAGCATTAACGATGCAAATGAGAAACGAACATTTCTCGTTTCGTCTTCAAAAGAGATAAAAAAGAACAGCAATGCGTTTCATCAGTACCCACCGCAAGCAGAATTATAGCCATTTCTAACTAAATAAATCACCTTACAACGTTTTAAGGGGAAATTTCTCATGATAGAGAAAAGCTCAAATCCAGACATATTACTTGATTTCCAAAAGATAAAAGGATTTTGGGGAGGCGGTGTTTTAATTCAACAAACATCATAGATCTTGCAGAGTGATGTTAATTATCATTTCAGGCGATGAGGGGTGGGGGAATCAGAAGAGTAACAACAATGCAAAAGCAAAAAATGACAAGAAATAGTCTTAACATGTGTCTGCACAGTTATAGAAATGACTGAAGGAAGCAACACAATTCGTCTAACTACAACCACTGTTAATAATTTCTCCTTTCTAACTGTGCCTAAAACTAAAATTTCATGAACAAAGTTTCTTTCCTAGAACTGCCCGCCTGTGGAACTCTATATCGTAGAACTGCTTTCCAGCTGACTGTAACAGTCGTTTTTTTTTTCTTTTTTTCAAGTTTAATGCAATGTCCAATTTCTACTGTACACTCTTTAACCCTTATCCTTGAGTGGCCTCTTGGCCTTGATAATGTGGTGATGCCTATGTAAAAGCAAAAAAAAAAAAAAAAAAAAAAAAAAAACCAGTTCTTGTTGAACTATCCCCTTGAACAATCAAATTCTAACAAATTCTCATCACTACTCATCATTACACTGACCTCCTGACACTAATTAATCCTTATCCTCAAGTGGCCTTCAGGCTTTGATAAGCGATGACTCCCTTGTAACAAAAAAAAAAAAAAAACTTTCATGACGTATGTATTCATGAATATGCATTTTCTGCATGCTAAGAAATTAATTTTAAAGTTTAGTTATCTCCCTTATATAAAAAAAACAAAAAACTTTTGGATTCGATTCTGGACATTTGCTAGTAATTTACCAAAAGCATAATTTGCAATATATTTTCCTTTATTTACAGATTAAATTAGATATTGGGTCTCAAGCGGAGTTTTAAAAAAATAATAGACCAAGTGTGACCTGTTGAAGATATAATTTGATACATTAAATATATAACATATCCAATATTTCAACATAAAAAAGCACTGTAGGATTGATATTTCTTTTTTTTTTTTTTTTACATGGTGATCACGATTATCAAGGCCGGGAAGCCACTCGGGGATATGGGTTATTGCGTATACAGTAATCAATGGGATAGTATCGTAGTAATTGTTAGTATTGGAGATTTGATAAAGTGTCTTACTTAAGGGGGTGGTTCATCAGGAATTTGTTTATGTTGGACTTGAAGACATCCAAGTTGTAGTCAGGTGGGAAACAGGCAAATGAAAGAGTTCCACAGGCGTGCAGTTCTAAGAAAGAAGCTTTGTTCATGGAATCTACGTTTTGATTTAGGTACAGATAAAGAGTGGGGAAAATTATTGACAGTAGTTTAAGCTAGACAGGTGTTTATCGTGAAAGATTGGCGAGGGGGGACCAGAGATTGGAGCTCAAACAAGCACTTGCCATGGAAATAACAATAAAACAAAGACCGGTTCGCAATGTCTCTTCTGTGGGAGAGAGGTTGCAGGGAAGAGAAAAGGGCATCCCTCACTAAGCCACGAAGTCTATTATTATAAGAAATCATTTTTAAAACTAAATTCGATGCCAAAAGATATTTTTATTAATAAAAAACAAGCCGCGCATGCGTGGTCCACCTTTGGTACTGCATGTGAGATGACGCCACAAAAAAATAGTGAAGAAATGATGAATGTGAGAAGTGTGTAGGACTAACATTGCCTTCACATTTTTGCCAAGTTTAGAAAAATCTAATGGATGGAGCAAAAGTTATGAGGTAAAAAGTGTCATTTTTTTTGCAATTTGGGGGCATTTGTAACCCCCTTTGAGCTCCTGGGAACGCCGAATCAGTGAAAATGGACCAGTGGTGCAGTTTCACGCCTTAAGACATGTATATTTCAATTCAGCACCATGGAAAAACCACTATATAGACATACACATCAAGTTTTTGAGTAATATGAAAAAAGAGCTCCAAAAAGGCATTTCTTTTAGCCCTAAAAGTTCCAGACGGATGCAAACCAGAATTTTGCCAGGGTCACCCATACTGAATTTATATTAAGAACAATGACCTCCACATTTTGGCCAAGTTTCAGGAAAATCTAATGGATGGATCAAAAGTTTATGGGGCAAAACGCATCATTTTGGGGCATTTTCAACCTCTTTTGAGCCCCTGGGGATGCAACGGGAATTTTTGAAAAAAAATTTTTTTTACTGTGCACATCTATTTAATAAAATATAATTTATGGCAATGTTTCAGGAAAAACTAATGAACGGTTATCTGGTAAGCATCCGGAATAAGGGATGCACAGACGCCACTGAAAACATAGGTCCCTCTCCAATAAATCGGGAAACCAAAAATAAAAAAAAAAAACATTTTATACAATAAGTGTTTTTTTAAATAATGGTTATCTTTTTAAAATTCTTTTTCACCTTGAACAAGGCATATTGCCATTTGGACGTAAGGGGCTACTATTTGTGATCATGTCTAGCAGAGGACCGTAGAGAGTTAAGCTGTCTGTTCACATTACATTTAAACTTCTGCAGGTTAGTAGAGTAAGGGAAGCAGGGAGGGAATTCCAAAGTTTAGCAGTCTGAGGAAATAGACTATTGGAGTAGAAGACTTTCTGACATCTAGAGTCAACAGTGAAAGAGCGGGATTTTACTTCTTGTCGGATTAGCCAGAAGTATGTGCATTGAGGAGGAAAAAGTGCTACGAGTCCATCAGAGCAAATTCCATTAAAGTACATGCAAAACAGACACAAAGATGCAGCACTGCAGCAATAAAACATGTTGGAGCATAGTGCAAAATCTATTAGATTAGAGACTCCTTTTTGGAAAGAGAGAGACTAGTATCAGATGCATCAGCTTAGATGTGGCAACAATACTCCATACATGGGTGAATTGTGGCTTTATAAAAATATGCGATACTTTCTGATGCAAATAATTTTCTAGCTCGGTAGAGGGAGCCCATCTTCTTTACAGCAACATCTTCAATGTGTTTACTAAGCAGTATTTTGTTCTTTTTAGGATTTCCCTAAATCTAATATAAACCAAGAATTTTAGGGTGAAAAATAAGAGATATGAATTCTGTGAAAAAAAAAAGCATTTCTTACAAGATTTTCATATGCATTTATGACGATCACTGGAATATTCATGATGGCCTGTGAAAACAGAATCATAAAACATATTTCAGAGAAAAGGTGACAGCCATAAAATTGTACAAATCAATCAATTCTCCCATCATTAAGTGATGTGGTTGCACGTCACAAACAGAAAGTTGAAGACATTATTTTCCTCCATTGTTCAATAGAGTTTCGTTTTTTTTTTTTTTTTTTTTTTTTTTTTTTTTTACTTAGCTTGAGTTATTGTCAACCAATGAAAAGCATTTGTGAAACATTTCATCAGATATGTGAATCACTATTTTATGAGTGAAAGAAAGAGAAAAGCAATGAGAACCCCCCCTTCCTCCATACATATAGTTTAGCAAATGTCTGACCGCCCCCCCCCCACAAACGCACACACACTTATATTTTATGTATGAAATTAATTTTAAGGGGACCATATATATACAACCAGGCAATATTTAAATCATCAATGTTTTTTGTTTTTTAATTCTTTAACCAAAACTGTATATACTTTTAATAAAGATATTGTCGTTTAACCATGTCAGACATTTTTTTTTTCAGTTTTTTATTTATTTTTAAATGATAAACATGTTTAGCAAGGCCGAAATCAAAGCAAATCAGTTAAAAAAAAAAAATAAAATAAAAAAAATAGTTTATTCAATTTAGAAAATATTTTTAAAAACTTTAAATTATTAACATAGAAAAGGATTAAAAAAATTAATTCTCATATTTTTTTTTTTAAGTTTACCCCTCTTTCCAATCTCAAAGGCAAAAAGTAATTAAAGTTTTTAAAATTCCCAAAACTCTTTGCACTTTATTATATTATTATCATTATACAGCTTACTGTTCTTATCTCAAGTTTTATTCGAACAAGAACTTATAACTGAATTTAACCAAGTACTTTATCAACTACATCACTGTCCTTGCACATAAAATATTTAGTAAAATTCAATGGTGAGTTACACTCTTCTGGAGGTTGAAGGTTTAATTCTCAGTGCAGGTGTAGAGGACTAGGATATATAAATCCTAATCCTGTTACAAAAGAAAATAATGAAACGAATGGAATGAAGGAAACAAAATTGCAGTCAGCTACGCGAAGGTATTCTCAGAGACAAGTTGTATATATATAGAGAGAGAGAGAAAGAGTGAGAATGTCAATCCAGTTCATGGAGAGAGAAAGCGTATAAAGTGTACGCACAGTCTGTTAGGTTTTTGTCCTAAATAGTAGCAAGTGGCGTGAGGCACCCGCGTGCACGCACCTGCCGAAAAGGCACGCTGTCAGTCCGTAGACCGCCCAGCTCAGAAGCTGGTCTGAAAAAGAGGAAGCAGCTTATTGCTCTTGCTTTTATAGTTGTTTCCGGTGGTCTTTTGCACATGTGTGGATTTCCTTTGAAAGGGGAAGTGACGTCCATGTGTGCGTACGTGTGCGCGTATGTGAGTATGTGTGTGTGTATGTTAGTGTGTGTGTATATGCGTGAATGTGAGTATGTATGCGAACGTGAATATATGTTCGTGTGTGGACGTGGCGCGTATGTTTGTGTGCGCGTATGTATATGACAAGTAATATAGCTTGAGATGTGAACGCGTGTTTTTGTGGGAGACTAGAAAAGGCTCGCACACAGGCGACACTGAAAATGTTGTCTAGATTTTTACAACTGATTAATATTATTTATATTAATTTATTTATTGCGGACTATCATTCTCATCTTTATTAGTTGTTGTTTCACGACGTTTCGGCCAACTATTCCTCTGGCCTTCGTCAGGTGGTAACCACGACGGAATAGGAACTTTGAATCTTCTAACTGCATTCTCAGCAATCACCGTCATCCGTAGTTGTTGTTGTCTCACCACGTTTGGATGGCAGTGATTGCTGAGAATGCAGTTAAGAGATTCGAAGTTCCTATCCGTCGTGGTTACCACGTGACGAAGGCCAGAAGAATAGTTGGCCGAAACATTGTGAAACAACAACTAATAAAGATGAGAATAATAGTCCGCAATAAATAAATTAATATAAATAATATTCATCTCAATAATGAATTCCAATTAAATATATGATTTAGGATAGTTTTGTACTATTGAATCAGGAAATTACACGCGTTTCTTTCTATCATGTCAGGTTTTGGGGCTAAGTTGATTTAAAAAAAAAAAAAAAAAAATCAGATTTCGTGACAAAAATTGATTACATTTTTGTTTACTGTTCTTATCTCAAGTGTTATTCAGACAAGAGTGTAACTAATAACTGAATTTAATAACTTTATCCACTACATTACTGTCGAGCGGAAATGAACAACACTGTTGCTTATACCGAGGTAACAAAATGATATGTACAAGAACCACTGTCATTTGAACCCGAAATCCATCCAGTACAAAGAAAAGAGAGATGCAAATTGTGGTACTGTTGCGATTAAAAGTGACTGCATATAAGGATGATTTTTTTTTTGTTTGCGAGAGTGACGGGACATAATTGTGATTTTGTGAAGGAGAAGGGAAGAGAAGATTGTTTTGCACACTCAAAGTTATTTTTTGTACGCGTCAGTGGAAAAAAAAAAGAATGACGGATTTTTGGTGTTCACAAAACGGTATTCGCCAATTTAAAACATCAATTTCAACTCTTCAAGCTATCTCGGCAATTTCTCGCTATGTGACCCTTGTGGCCACATTTAAAACAATTTACTCCTATGCCAGGGCTATCCTCAGTAGGAACAACAGATTTACAGTTTGATGGACTCATGGCTGTAACCACATGAAAGCTTTGGTTCCTGGTTGACGTTAACACCCTTGCTCTTAAGTCTCCCATGGTTAGAGGCTCAATTTTTTATGCTTGCTGGAGTTTGATGGAAATGGCATCAGGAAATCTTGTGACAAATGCTAGACTGGCAAGTTGTTCTAGTCTGACTCCCTCAAAACCAGCCAGTCCAACCAACCGTCTGATATTGTTCGCTTACATATCCATCTGCTCGTCAACCCATTTCACCATTTGCAGATAAAATATTTGGTAAAATTCAGTAAGTTACACTCTTCTGGAAGTTGAAAGTGCAATCCTCAGTGCAGGTGACACTCAAAATGTCTACATTTCTACAACTGATTTAGGGTCGTTTGTATCACTGAATCAAGAAATCACACCCGTTTCTTTCTATCATGTCAGGTTTTTGAGCTAAATCGATTTGAAAAAAAAAATCAGATCTTTTGACAAAATCGATTGCATTTTTGTGGCATTATGAACTGATTTTTGTCAACCACATATCCTAAATATGTTAAGAAAAATACGTTTTGCCAACAACATATGTTGATTGTTTGTTAGAAACATCAATTACTTTAAACTGAATGGAAGACATTGATAGAAGTACACTGAAATTGTATATTGTTTCACTATTGTTCAACTCTTCAGGGATTGAACCGAATTTAACCAAGAACTTTATACACTACATCAGTGTCATTGTAGATAGAACACTTCAATCGTAAGTTATGCTTTTCTGAAGGTTGAAGATTCAATCCTTAGTGTGGGCGGCACACAAAATACAATTGTGAATTATTTAGGACTTCTACCCAGTCATGGCTGATGAAACAAGAACATTAAACAGAATACTGTGATACACGTTGATAAGACATCAAACGTTGAGAATGTCTACACAGTGATCATAGCGTAGATCAGAAGAGCATGCAATGTACAATAATGCATTTCTGTCATAACGATCAACTGAAGAGAATTCAAATTTTAGTTTATACTAGTCTCGCCGTTCGCCCTTAAAGGTTAAAATGAAAAATGTCCAAAATAAAAAGTGATTTTGAGATTATATTGTATTTTATTGTCTTGAGAAAAGATTTTTTTTTTAAGTGATCAGGGAAAAAAATAAAACTCAGGAAGCCTCCAGAGTACTATTGCAAGCACTAATTAAAATTAAGGAGACATTACTAAAAGCACTATTAAAACCAAGTTTCTACCTTCCTTCCACCTTGAAGAGAAACTATTTTTCACGTAAGGCCTGGAAAAAAGAATAAATCCTCAGAATCCATAGGGTTGCTACTAAAAGCAGTAAATATGATTATAGTTATATATTGTATATTTATATCAGTTTTTTTTTTTTTTAAGTCAACAGGGTTAAATAACATTTATTTGTAATGAAAACACATTAAAATAAGTTAAAACAAAAATATTGTTGACCTTGTGTATGCTTTGAATAGCAGCAGTGGCTTTTAATATCGGACTTAACACATACGGCCATGAAATGGGTAAGCAGACAAATTTTTTAAAACTTGAAGTCACAAACTGGATGGACAATTTAAACGCCCAAGCAAGCTGATCTGAGTTTTATAATTATATAGATTAACTTCATCTTTAAGTATAGCATTCTTTCATTCTGTCAGCCATGACCATATAGAAGCCTCAAGTAACTTGCAATCGTATTCTTAGTATTGCTTGTGGGAGATGACAGTGGTTAATGACACAAACTGACAACCTGGGTGTCCAAATTCAAATCTAGTTCGTTCCACAAAAACCGCTTTCACTTAGAATATTAGTAACCTTCTGATGATCCCTCCCATAATCCCCGATGCCTTTCTAGAAAGAGTTCTGACTAGAAAAATATCGGAGAAACCAATGCCAACAATAGAATCTTCAGATTCATACGATATAATGATTATTGCTCGCAATAAGGATTGAACTTTCAACCTCCAAAAGAGTGTCACTTAGAATTGAATTTTGTTTAGTACTTTATCCGTTACACCACAGGTATGCAAAACCATGGCTGACAGAATGAGAGTATGCTACCCTTGTGGATTAAAAAGGTTCTGTTCAAAATTCCATGCAGATTCCCTAATGTGGCAAAAAAAAAAAAATTGAGTTTGATAATATACATTTAAAAAAGGTCGGAGGTTACATTACATGTGCAAACAACATTCAAAATGAGAATAGAAGTTCGAATAATCAAAATACGAATTACAAAGCCTCATCTCAAAAATTCAGAAACACATTACTTAATTCAAAAGTGGAGGGAAAAAACTTATTTCCTCTGCTCCTCTCATTACAGAAGAGTAAGAAGAGTACAAAACGCATAAACGTTCACTCAAGTATACTTGAATAACAATGATGTCTATTAGACCTTTTGTATGGAAAAAAAAATTGCAGAACAAAACACGCACATACCATTTCAAGAGAAACTAAAAATAATGTCTAACTAGAATAACAACATATCCAAATTGTTTTTGCATTTTTTATTATATGCACAAAGAAAGCAAAATAAACTTGGACAATGTATGTCCATACATTAAAAAAAAAACTAAAAAAAAAAAAAAAATTAAAAAAAACTTGTATTTCTCGTGTAAATGTAACTTTCATAATTACACTGAATTATTTTTTTTATTACTTTTAATCAAATAATTAAAAACCAAAAATGCAATAGCGCAAGATAAAATTAAATTTTTTAAATATTAGATTTAAAAATTTAAAAAAAATACAAAATTAATTTCTCCAAAATAGATTAAGTTTCTTTGCAAAAAAGTTAGCCATTTAATTTTTTGTTAATAGTTGAACATGAATTACTTTTGATTCTTAGAAATTTGGAAGCCTTTAAATTACTGAATAGAAAATCATTTAAACAAAATTTAGCAAAATCTATATCAATTCATAGTCTTAGAATCAATTCACATTTTTTTTTACAACTTATCAAGGCCTGAAGGCCACTCAGGGATAAGGGTTATTGCATGTACAGTAATCAATGAGATAGTATTGTAGTCATCATTAGTACTGGGGGTTTTGATAGAGTGTATTAAGGGGGCAGTTTTTCAGGAGTTTGTTTATGTTGAAGACGTCCAAGTTGTAGTCAGGTAGGAAACAGGCAAGCGGCAGAGAGTTCCACTGGCGTGCAGTTCTAAGAAAGAAGCTTTGCTCATGGAATCTACGTTTGGATTTAGGCACAGATAAAGAGTGGGGAAAATTATTGACAGTAGTTTCAGCCAGACAGGTGTCTCTCGTGAAAGATTGGCGATGGGGAACAAGGGATTGGAGCTCAGACGAGCACCTACCATGAAAGTAACGATAAAACAGACAGGCTCGCAACGTCTCTTCTGTGGGAGAGAGGTTGCAGGGAGGAGAAAAGGGCACCCCCACTAAACCACGAAGTCTATTTTGTACTGTCAAGGCAGGATAGGCTGTTTTTAGCAGCTCCTGCCCAGATGTGGCAGCAGTACTCCATCCTTGGACGTACTTGGATTTTATACAGATAGAGAATTGCATTAGTAGTGAGATATCTTCTGGAGCGGTAGAAAGATCCTACCATTTTCCCAGCGTCCCTAGCAACAGATTTGATGTACGTGTTCCATTTCAGATCAGGAGTAAAGGTCAAACCCAGAAGCTTGTCAAAACATGGAGCCTCCCCAAGACGAGAGCCATCCATTTCAATTGATGCCAGATGGGGATCAGAGCGTTGATGATGTAAAGATAGAAGCTTGGTTTTGAATGCATTAAAAGTGACCAGCCACCTCTTCCCTCACTGTACCATGCACTCAAGATCAGATAAGACAGAATTAGAGAAAACTTTGTCATTTACGGCCTTTGATGTGTTAGCATAGATGTCAATGAATGAATAAGTATGTGTTTTGGGAGATCATTGATGTAAATCAGGAAGAGAGTTGAGCCCAGGATGGACCCCTGGGGGACTCCAGCATTAATACTGTGGGCCTCTGATTTCTGCCCATCAACCACTACTCTTATGAGCCTTTCAGAGAGAAATGATTTAATGATTGAGAAAACATTTCCAGTAATACCGTAGTTGGAAATCTTGTGAAGTAGGCCCTTATGCCATACCTTATCGAAGGCCTTTGATATGTCAAGAGCAATTGCCCTGGAAAGGAAACCTTTGTCAAGAGATTCACTAATCCTATGTGATATAACGGTTAGCACATCTGCTGTAGATCTTGCAGAGCGGAAACCATATTGTGTGTCACTAAGAAGGTTGTATCTGCTGAGGTGGTTGACTACTTCTTTATTTAATATGGATTCCAACAACTTACTCATGACACACAGGAGACTTATTGATCTGTACTGAGAGAGAGATGACTTTTCACCTGAATTCTTAAATACAGGGCATACTGATGAGGTTTTCCAGGGTGTTGGAAAGCACTTCTCCTTAAGGCAATGCTTAAACAGCTTTGTAAGTATTGGGGGCAAGTTCTGGTTGAAGCTTTTTCAGCACTATAATTGGAATGCCATCTGGGCCAGTTGCTTTACTGGAATCAAGGTTCTTGATTAGCTTGGCAACCTCACGCACAGATATTTGTATGTTGCATAGCGTGTTGTCTGTTATAGGAAATATAGGGAGTTGATAGTCATTGTCGCAAAGGGTACAATTAGCTGCAAAGTTCTTGGCAAATAGTCTGGCCTTGTATGATGCTGACGAGATGACCTCAAGTCCATTGATGATAGTTGGGATAGAACGCACGCTTCTGTTCAAGATTCTGTTTGCTATTTGCGAGAACTGGTGGGAACCAAGCCGCTGCTCAGCTACTTTGGATTTAACAGACTGAGCATATAGCTCTCTTGCATGATTTATTACTTTACAGTGGTTGCTGGCAATCCTGAAAGCAGCTTTAGTCTCAATACATCTATTACGTTGGTAGCTATGGAAAAAGTGATTTCTGTGCACGATGGCAGCAGCAGATTCATGGCTGGTTGTTAGGTTTTTGCTGGAATTTTTTGGATGGTATGAATCGGTCTATGCCTACAATTAACCATTCGGTCAGGTCTGATACTATAGAGGACACATCCTTTTTAAATATGGAATGCAGAGGTAGGTCAGATATGAATGTACGGAAGCTATCCCAGTCAGCCATAGAGTATTGATATACAGTACGGTGGAGAGGTACGTCTGAAGACTTACTGTATTTCATTTTTATCTTAACTGATACAACAGAGTGGTCAGAGGATCCCAGAGGAGATAGAACGGAACATGAACACAGCTCAGGGGAAGTTGTGAGGAAAAGGTCTAGAAGGCTTGCATATTGACCGGGTGTATTGAGCACACGGGTGGGTTCGTGAACAATCTGAATGAGGTCATAGGCAATGGCAAAATCATGACAAACCCCCCCTCGTCATCGATTTTATTTGAGTAGGTAAGCCATTCCACATTATGGACATTGAAGTCACCGCAAATGTGAATGTTAGCTGAAGGATGAACAGACAGGATGTGGTCAATTTTCTCAGATATGCTCTTAAAGATAGTAACCCCACTGTTGTGGGGGCGATAGAGGGCAAATATAAATGAAGCACATATAAGGTAAATTAGGGTCTTCTCTGGAGATATCCCTACCACATCAAAAGCCATCTTTGATGTAGGCACATATTCCTTGCCCATGATGATCTTGGGAGTCAGATTTAGATGTTAAGTTGGAGTATCCTTTATTTATGAATTCGTCTAGAGAAGTGGTTGGCCCTATGTCAGTTTCACTTAGAAAGAATATGTCCGGTTTCGTCTTCTGTAATTGTGTTTCAACCTCTGGAAGGTTGGAACGTAGACCCCTGATGTTGGAGAAGGAGACCTGGTAGTAGGGGTCTACATTGGTGGATGGGGTTCTAGGTTTATTAGTGTTTCTTTTTGGGAGATTTGTCATGATTGAGGTTTTGGGGTTTGTGGAGAAGGTCGGTAGACTTGGTTGGAGCAGGACAGAGAGGGAAAATAAAAGACAAGAAATTTTTTTTTTTTTGTGGCACATGATAAGGTAAAGCCGTAACAATTACCCACTAGTATGGCATTGAGAGGCCCTACCAGAAACTACTGTATGGTCCAGAATCCATTCACCAAATGGCAATACAGCAGCCCCGGTACTTTGCACCTGCTGATAGGACAGCCTCCTTAGTGGTTAATCCAAGGTTCGGGTCCCTGACTATCAGGCGGATAACGTCAGCCCAGATGAAACGTTTACCTCCAGCACCCTTGCTAGTGACATGACCACAAGGATAGACATAGAAACAGAAATTTTCCAACATTTCAGGCTACTCTTTACAAAGTACTACCGACCTAGAAAGCAGCATTTTCTTCACACTTTGTCAGAAAAATCACTCATTGGAAATGAGGACTGAAGGACAAAAAAAGGAGAAGCGAGAGTTACTGGAGCTGCCGATAACACATCCACATGCATTATCTACTCTTCATTGAAAATAAATAAATAAACTAAAATAAAAGGTGAGAAGGACTTATTAATATCTACTTAGTAAAGTCCGTTGCCCCATTCCCGGCTTAGGCTAGTACTTGAAGATAGTCTCCCCTCCCATGTTAATGCATTGATACTTTTTGTCTTTACCTAGGTCGAGCTGGGATGTTAAACCGTTCCAGCTCCACCCCATAATAAATATGCTATAATGGAACTTTTATCAAATTGAAAAAGTCTGGTTATTTTTAACTCGTTTAAAAAGCTGGTTAAGAAGTAATACCTTTAGGGTTTTGTATTAACTTTAGCTAGAAGTAATGCATACTTTAGAAGAAAAAAAAAAAAGAAAAAAGCCGCATGTTTTTTAGTTCAGATACTATGCAAATATAATTTGGGAAATGTTCAATTTCATGGTCCTCGTTATGCTTAGAAGCGAAGGACAGTTTGGTTTTAAAATATAAAGGAGGATTAAACGTTTTTTTTTTTGTTTTTTTTACTCGAGTCACCACTTATTAAGGCTCGAAAACCACTCGAGGATAAAGGTTAATGAATGTAAGATTTCGTGTAGTAATTGTTAATAGTGTAAATTGGATAGAATTTAATTATTTATGGGACGACAATAAAAACTTGCTTTACATTGGATTTGAAGGCTACCATCTTGTATTCAACCAGGAAGCAGGCCAATGGAACAGTGTTCTAAAGGTGGGCAGTTCTAGGAAAGAAGCTTTGTTCATGGAATCTGTTTAGATTTAGGCACAGATAGAGAGTGGGGGAAATCATATATAATGGTCATAGCTAGTCAAGTGTTTTTTTTTTTTGTGAAAGTTTGGCAAGGAGGGACCATAGATTGCAGTTCAGTTGAGCACTTGTTATGAAAATAGCGATAGCGCAGAGACAGGCTCGCAACTGTTGAGAAAGAGGTTGCAGGGAAGAGAAAAGGCATCATCTACTAGGTTTTGAAGGCTACTGTAACAATGGATAAGAAAATGAAAGGTTACCTACTTTGAAACATGTGAACTGTTTCGCATCTTGGGCACTCAATTTTCAATAGAAAAAAGTTGGAGTTGTCAAGCATATAGATTGACTGAAGTGTCAAATTGATAGGTTTTAAAAAGATCTCCTTTGAAACTTTCTAGAAACTAAGATTTTTAGCGTGTTCAGCTCCAATTGATTAAAAAAAAAAAAAAAAAAAAAAAAAAAAAAAAAAAGAGTACACTTCATTATGTAAGAATCACCCCGCAATTAGTAATAGTATTCACAACACTAGTAACAGTACTGACAAAAAAAAGTGTATACCATTTTTCAGATACGGTCACTAATATGCCCAAGAATAAACAGTTCTTTATATCCTTGGCAAATATTTTTTTTTTTTACTAGTAGGTAATCACTTATCAAGGCCCAAAAGCCACTCAAGAATAAGGGTTACAGAAGATTGAAAATGATTACACTGGACAACAAGTTTTTTTATTTTTTGAAAGTTGTCTAGATTTAACAATTAGTAACATTCACTTAAAGAAAAAAATTAACATTAAAAAAAAAAAAAAAAAAAAACTCATTCTGGTCAAGATCAATAATCTTCAGAAAGGAGGATTGATCTGTCATTGGTTGCCTGAGGAACCTCTTCAAAGAAATACCGATGGCTCTCTTCATTGTAAATTTTGCACCCATCCAGAATGCTCCATTTTCGAAGAGTTCTGGATCTCACACTATAAACTGAAGTTTACTGCAGAGGGGGGGGGGATTAAATATACATACTACAGTTTGAAAAAAAATCTAAAACAAAGGAAAACAATGCCAAGATAAAGAGTGAAGAGGACGGCATTAGTTCAGTTTTCTTTCTCTCAAACTGATTATACTATAAAATCTTCAGGGTCTAGTTTACCTAACTAATGCACAGCTAGAGGGGTAGAGATGGGTTCATACCTTTCGCAAGGATATAATAGTGCAAGTGAATTTACAATTCTGCACGAAAACACGGCATAAGTTTACAATTATTGTTACATCCTTTCGTTATTACATGTCACCATACAAGGGTTAGTTTTAATGTAGTGAAATCAAGTTTTAATGTAGTGAAATCAAGTTTTAATGTAGTGAAATCAAGTTTTAATGTAGTGAAATCAAGTTTTAATGTAGTGAAATCCAGCTCCCCAAAAGGGGTACTTTGGATTGGGATAAAAATTTAAATTACCTCAGTTTACAACTGATGACAGAAAAAAGTGAAATGTATTAGGACAGATACTACACTTTGCTTCTGGCCAAAAAAGTCTAAAAAAATTCCATCAAGGGTCCAAAAACATATGAATAGATTCTTTTAATTTTTTTTTTTTTTTTAATATATATAAAAAAACAAAATTAAAAAAGCAGTAACTCATTGACAATTGTGAAGAAAATTGGAAGACAGAGGTAATTACTTCTGTATTCAGAAAAAAAAAAAAAAATTGCTTCCTGTTGACAGAGGTCACTAGGTCACCATCGGATAATGTCATTCCTCGTGTACTCTTCCTCCTTTAAGCACTTACTCTTAGTTTAGGATTTGTTTACTTTTTTTTAATTGCTTATTTCTCACTAAATGGCTGCAAAGCATATCCGGATGTTAATGTGTAGGCGTGGACACCATGCACAAGGGAACACTAAACACTTTATAAACAAACTACACAAGGAAGTAAATAAACTTAAATACTCTCTAATTATTCACCAAGAGTATATCTCCAGACAGAAGCTATTTCCAAAACTAGGTCTAGTTGAATATACATGCTCTCTGGTTTGTTTACGTTTAAGAAAGTGTGGACTTTGACTAATATCAGATACAAGGGTTGAAACTCAATTAGGACAACACTTCAACTTCAATGAAACCCTTAAAGCTAAATTTCACCAGATTAATTTTTTTTTTATGGAAATAGCTCCAGACAAAGCATGAAACTACTTTATGTAAGGAGCTTGAAAAAAAATACCACAAAATCAAAAACTAGTTCATGATAAGTCTAAGATGGATATATTGCGACATAGAAGACAGCAATTCTTCCCTCTTTGTCAGAAAGATGAAAATCACTTTTGCAATCAATAAAACAATCACGGTTTTTCTTATTTCTCTCCTTTTTTTCTTTGTCTCAAGTCCGCATATTTCAGTTAATTCTTTTTAATGCTATTTTCATGACAAGTGCTCGTCTGAGCTCCAATCTATGGCCCCCTCCATTGCCAAACTTTCATGAAAAACACTAGTATAGCTGAAACCACTATCAATAATTTGCCCCTACTCTTTATCTGTGGCTAAACCTAAACGTTGATTCCATGAACAAAGCTTTTCTTAGAACTGCACACCTGTAGAACTCTCTTCTGTTTACCTGCTTTCCAGCTGACTACAATATGGTCATCTTCAAGTCCAACGTAAACAAGTTCTTGATGAATTTATAAAATTTCTACTACTAACGATTACCACAATATTGTCTATTGACTACCATACACTCATTAGTCCTTATCATTCAGTGGTCTTATCCTTGGTATGTGATGACTCCTTTCTAAAAAAAAAAAAAAAAAACAATAACGGTACAGATAATCCACAAATTCACCTTTTTCTTATTGAATTGGATTTACTTACTATAGTCCAATAACTAGTCGTTTTGTTTCTCCTAAGTCAGAAGTTGTACTTCCTTAAGTTTCAAACTATGACAGGAAAAGGCAAACTCTCATAACAGAAATAAGGCAAGTCGATAGCGAATGTCATTAGGCTGAACCTGGATTGAGCAGTGAAAGTTCTGCTGCTCATTCCACGTTCAGGCTCATGACATTTGCCATCAACTTCAAATGTTCCTTTTTAACTGCAAAGTTTACACGTTATTTAAAAAAAAAACAAAAAAAAAACTGAGGGTTAAATTTATATTCTTTGAAAAATGATCACTTCACCTGTTTTTTTTTTTTTTTTTAAGTTCCGTAAAATAAATGATCACTTCACTTGTTTTTTGTTTTTTTAAGTTCCGTAAAATACATCTGATGCAGTACCAATGCTGTTGCACAGCAAGGCTTTGATGGTTTCCAATCTCTGACCTCCTCACACCACCTGTGAACCTATCGATATTGATTAGATATCGATATGTGCACCGATTATTAACACAAGGCATGTTCAACAAGAGACAGGTGTCGAGAGGAACTTAGCTTTGTGATGTGTTTCCTAGTCATAGTTTTCGTCTCACCAGGCTTTATTTGAACCTGTGCATTGCAGCAGATTCCTGCTTCGCAACCCGTGTGAAAGATTAAGTTGGAATGAAGAAAAACATGGAGGCAGTTATAAGAATGAACTTGGAAGAAACAAGGATGAGAATTTGGTCACAGACTAGTTTGGAATTGGTAATGTGCTGCTTAATTAATAAATGGTAGAAATTCCCTCAACTTAAACCATCCATTCCTAATTCTTGCGATCACACTAACCCCTGCTGCATTCAATGGAATAACCAAAGTAACAAAACTCCTCGACAATCTCATACACATATTTTTTATCCACATCTGACTTCTCCTCCATCTCCATTGTCTTACACTTCTTGCACACAAACTGATAATCAAAAGAACAAATAAAGATGAAATAAATGGTAACATCATAATATTGCAATAAGATTAACGCTAACAAGAAGATGGATAATCTTTACAGGATCGAATGATAAATTGGTTGCCCTAGAAAAGACGACATGATTCCATTTATGTTTGACGAAAACTAGTTTTCTTTTTTTTGTTGCAGACCCTCTACATATTGGCCAGTTGTGTGCAAATCTCAAGAACGATAGGAGCTTTCTATCGTGTCTGAAAGTGGCACAATGTTTAACAAGCAAGATTGGAGATGCGCCGTTGTACAACTCATGCTCTCTACCAATCAAAGTTATGACAACAGGATCATTGCCAGCACACTCAAAATGCATCCCTGGATTGCCAAAAATAACAGACATGCCCGGAGTGATGAAAACAAAGTTTCCAGCCACAGTTATGGCCTTTGGTGTGTTTTCAAGTGAGGACCACATCATGCCACCTCACATCTTCGAAGTTGTTTAAAAAGGAAGTGTCCTCTATAGTATCAGATCTGACCGAATGGTTAATTGTAGGCATAGACCAATTCATACCATCAAAAAAATTCCAACAAAAACCTAACAGCCAGCCATGGTTCTCCCCAGAATGTGCTGCTGCTATCGCGCACAGAAATCACTTTTTCCATAACTACCAACGTAATAGATGCACTGAGACTAAAGCTGCTTTCAGGACTGCCAGCAACCACTGTAAAAGAGTAATAAAAAATGCAAGAGAGCTATATGCCCAGTCTGTTAAATCCAAGGTAGCTGATCAACGGCTTGGTTCCCACCAGTTTTGGCAAATAACAAATAGGATCCTGAACAGAAGTGTGCGTTCTATCCCAACCATTATCAATGGACCAGAGGTTATCTCGTCAGCGTCAGACAAGGCCAAACTATTTGCAAAGAACTTTGCAGCTAATTCTACCCTATGCGACGAAGGCCATCAACTCCCCATATTTCCTCCTATAACACAGAACAAGCTAGGTAATATACAAATATCCGTGCATGAGGTCGCCAAGCTAATAAAAAACCTAGATTCCAGTAAAGCAACTGGCCCTGATGGCATCCCAATTATAGTGTTAAAAAAGCTTCAACCAGAACTTGCTCCCATACTTACGAAACTATTTAAGCGCTGCCTTAAGGAGAAGTGCTTTCCGACCCCCTGGAAGACCTCATCAGTTTGCCCTGTATTTAAGAATTCAGGTGATAAGTCATCTCCCTCTCAATACAGACCAATAAGTCTTCTCTGTGTTATGAGTAAGTTACTGGAATCAATATTAAATAGAGAAATAGTCAACCACCTCAGCAGAAACAACCTTCTTAGTGACACACAATATGGTTTCCGCTCTGCAAGATCTACCGCAGATGTGCTGACGGTTATATCCCACAGGATTAGTGAATCTCTTGACAAAGGCTTCCTTTCTAGGGCAATTGCTCTTGACATATCAAAGGCCTTTGACAAAGTATGGCATAAGGGTCTACTTCACAAGATTTCCAGCTACGGTATAACTGGAAATGTTTTCTCAATCATTAAATCATTTCTCTCCGATAGGCTCATAAGAGTAGTGGTAGATGGACAAAAATCGGAGGCCTGCAATATAAATGCTGGAGTCCCTCAGGGGTCAATCCTCGGCCCAACTCTCTTCCTGATCTACATCAATGACCTCCCTAAACACATACTTAAATCATTCGTTGACATCTATGCTGATGACACGACCATCTACGGCAACACATCAAAGGCTGTAAATGACGAAGTTCTCTCGGATTCTCTCTCCTCTGATCTCGAGCGCGTGGTTCAGTGGGGGAAGATGTGGCTAGTTACCTTTAATGCATCTAAAACCAAACTCCTATCCTTACATCATCAACGCTCTGATCCCCAGCTGGCATCAATTGTGATGGATGGCTCTCGTCTGGGTGAGGCCCCGTGTTTTGACAAGCTTTTGGGTTTGACCTTTACTCCTGATCTGAAATGGAACACGTACATCAAGTCTGTTGCCAAGGTCGCAGGAAAGATGGTGGGATCCTTCTACCGCTCCAGAAGATATCTCACTACTGATGCAATTCTCTATCTATATAAAAGCCAAGTACGGCCAAGGATGGAATACTGTTGCCATATCTGGGCAGGAGCTGCCAAAAACAGCCTATCATGCCTTGACAGAGTACAAAATAGACTTCGTGGTTTAGTGGGGGATGCCCTTTTCTCTACCCTGCAACCTCTCTCCCACAGAAGAGACGTTGCGAGCCTATCCTTGTTTTATCGTTATTTTCATGGCAGATGCTCGTCTGAACTCCAATCCCTGGTCCCCCCTCGCCAAACTTTCACGAAAAACACCCGTCTAGCTGAATCCACTGTGAAAAATTTCCCCCACTCTATATCTGTGCCTAAATCAAAACGCGGATTTCATGAGCAAAGCTTCTTTCTTAGAACTGCACGCCTGTGGAACTCTGTTCCGTCTGCCTGCTTCCCTCCGGACTACAACTTGGATGTCTTCAAGTCTAATGTTAACAAATTCCTAATGAACCACCCCCCTAATTAAACACTTCATAAAATCTCACTAACGTGATGTACTTGCAATAACCCTTATCCCTGAGTGGCTTCCGGGCCTTGATAAGTGGTGATCACTGTGTAAAAAAAAAAAAAAAAAAAAAAAAAAAGAAAGTCAACATCAAAGTGTACCTGGATGTGCTGAAGAGTGTGATGACATCCTGGTGCAATCAGATGGTTGCTGGCAGACTCTGGATGTGGCAGCAGGACTTGGTGCAAGCTCACAAGTCGAAAGAGACCCAGGCTTGGCTTCAGAAGGAGTGCCACGACTTTGTGCCCTTCTCTCACTGTCCCCCTCCTCCTCTGACCTGACCCCACTGGACTACTTTGTTTGGTCACACATCAAGAACACCACCAACATGACCTCCTACAACACCAAAGCCAGTCTGAACATTGCCAACTGCCAAGCTCCTGCTGACACTTGTGGAAAAGGCATGCTATCAGCTCCAGACCGGTATAGAGGTGGTTGAAGGCAGCTACATTGAATAGATGTCAGCTCTACTACATAATCAAGTTACCTGAATTGATTTTTTTCAATAAAAGTTTTAAAATAAAGCTGTAGTGTTATTTTCAAAGGCGACAAATTTATCGTTCCATCGTATAGCACAAAGATTAATGCTAACAATAAGATGGATCAACAATCTTTACACACTACAATAAAGTCGTTTGATGCAAGGTCTTCCTTTATTGTAGGGTTGCTCAGTACTTTGGAATACCTAAGGCAATTTTTAAATAAATCCTCTTCATGGCACTTGTCTCACTAAACTGACACAGAAGCACTCGCCCAATATTCACACGATGTTAAACAAATTAAAGTTCTTCCATATTTTGATATACAGCCCAGCTAGGTTTATTGTTCCATTGTGTACACATTAAAAAACATTAAAATATAGTCTAAGCTGATAATTATGAGATTTGAATAATATAAGCAGATTAAAATGCCGGGAGGCAAGAGTAAAACTTTATTAAAAAAAAAATCTTTTTGAGAATTGGAGAAAAACCAGGCAAAAATGAATGAGATATTGCAGAAGGAAAAGATTAAAAATATATGATGTTAAAATATTTAAGATATCATGAAAAGTCTCTTAACTTAAATCATACTAAGAAGTCTTAAAAGACAAGACACTCAAGCAGGAAGATTTGGTAAACCTTATGTCCTCCTGCCTTAAACTAATAACACCATATTAGCATTGTAATTATTTTTTAGAAAATTTAATGGGGGGGGGGGGCTCAGAAATCTACTCATTAATTTTTATTTAAAGCATCCAGCATCCAAAAGAAAAAAAAGTCTTCTCAAAGATAAACTCGGTAAAAATGAATGAGATATTGCAGAAGAAAAAAAAATAAAAAATATGTTAAAAAAATTAAGTTATCATAGAAATGAAAATTCTTTGAAATTACGTATCATTCTATATGTGACACAAGATATACAAGCTTGAAGATTTGATGTTGCCTGGGATCGATGACAAAACCTATTTTCCACCTGCCTCAAGCTAATAACTCCATATTAGCGTTTAATTTTTTTTTTTTTTTTTTTTTTACATTTTATAAGGTTCTATGTACTCCATAATTTTTTTTTTTTACATTTTATAAAGGTTCTATATATTCCATAATTTACATCATTCAACAAAGTTTGGTTGTTTTGCTTTCTGGAATATCGATTCTATTTGGATTTTTCAATGTTGAATCTGGTTATTTTGGAGAAAGGTTTTATGCTTAAAGTTCTTTATATTTTCAAATATTTATTTATGGCATTTGGTTTGGTTGTTTTGTAGAGGAAAATTATTTTTGTTTTTAGCTTTGCAAAACACAATTAGTTTTTCAAAGGAAATGGGTGGATAATAACATCAATGTTTGGTGCATTTTAGTTCAAAAAGCCAATATCTTCGGACAGCCTGATCTGGTAGCACCAGAGAATCTAACAAAATAAATTCAGTCACTTTTGTTTTTTTTGTGCACGTGTGTGAAAAATCGTTACGACACAAGATCGATAAATGTTGAAGATCACAATCAGAGAAGAATGAAAATAAAATAAAATTCTGCATTTAAAATGGTTTTGTTAAATATTAATTTATATTATAAATAAATATTATTAAACGAGGAATCATTTAAAGTTAAAATTCGAGTTTTTTTTTTTTTTTTTTTTTTTAGATAAACACGACATCAGATCAAATTCGGTGGCTATTTTGTTTTGATTTAGCTTATTCACATAATCTTAAACACATTTCAAGCATGCTTTTCTCAATTTTACATGCATAATACTAATTGGATTTTAAATGAAATGTGTCCTCATTTAGTAATATACGAGGGGTGTTCCAAAAGTAAAGCCTCCTATTTTCTTGTTTTTTCTTTTCTTTTTATAATTATTATTCTGGCCGAATTGGGTTTGTATTACTACACACAGATTCGAAAAAGTTGTCAAAAAACAGATATATAACAAATAAATGTTATCAAAGGCAAGATAAGTTACTAAAAATTTATCCAGTTAGGTAGAAAAGTAAGTTTGGGAAAACGTGTTAATAAAAGACTATAAAAATACTGTTAAAAACCCACCGAATATATGTCAGCCTATGTCACGGTAACATATATTGAGCAAGTTTTTAACAGTATTTTGTATAGTTTTTTATCTTTAACTCATTTTCCCAAACTTACCATGTTCAACAGAGAGTCCGGCGTCATTTTTAATTTTCCAATACATCGTTAAACATTGTATGTTTTTCGTGTTGAATAAACATGTTACATTAAATAAAAACACTCAAAACTATTCAGTTAGGTAGAAAAGTAACTTACCTTGCTTTGATAACATTTGATATATATTTGTTTTTTGACAACTTTTTCGAATCTATGCGTATAGTAATACAGCCCCTCCCCCTTCCCGAATGGATAAGAAAGAATGCAAATTTTTTTTGTTTTTGCTTTTAACTTACCTTATCTTATTTTCAGAATGGACTCTTCCTCTTCAACCAACTCTGCCTCCCCAAAGAAGTGAGTGGTACAAGCCAGTACCATAGATAAGATATATTTTCCAGCTTAACCAACCAAATACATTAATAATAATAACAAATGGTTAAGCAGAAACGTAGTTTAGTCTCACTAGTTCTCCACCTACTGACGAAGAATACAGCCATCACCTAGCCGGTCTTGTTGCCAACTCCCTATTTAAGTAAGTTTGCCAAGAAGGCACGAAACAGATGTCAAATCCAAATATGTTTCAGCACATGCTAACAGAAGATAGTATTATTTCTTATAGCAGAAGTCCTTTTTTTATCCTTTTCTCTTTTAAAAAAAAAAAAAAAAATAGTCAGTGGCAATGGTGTTACAAGGCGCATCCGACCCCTCCCTCTTTCCCAAAATAGAAAGAGAAGGCTAGAAGGGGGGGGGGGGGGAGAAGGGGAAGAAAAAGGAATTCCAAGTGGTAGACGAAGTAGGCAAGTTTGATTGATAGATGGGATTTAAAGGCACAAAACCAACACCACCACCACTCAAACGAAAGGGAGGAGGAGGTGTGAAGTGTGTGTGTGTAAGGGGAGGGGGCGACAATCTCTGGGAGACAGTCATCGCCTACACAGGCAGAGGATATAGGTATGTATGTAAGGATTCCTGGAATATAACAGCAGCAGTAGACACTTTTGGGGAAACTTAATTGGTAGAGATCTCCTTTCGAACTTATGAAAGTTCCCTTATTAGGTTCTGTAAGTGTAGAGGACACAAGATAAAGTTTTCCTTTTCTCTTAGAGGGAATTTGTGTGTGTGTGTGTGTGTGTGATCCACAGACAGACCGTTTCGCAGTTCTTCAGTGCAGCTAGACTAGCCATGCATCAAACCTACAACCATCTCCTGTCAGTAGTTCTACCTCCATGCCACAGGATTAGCAACCAATTCTGAAAATCGATACATAATTTCTCTTTCTCTCTTTATACATATAAAGAAATATATTACCATCTATGACAACATTTCAAAGGTCAGCAATTATCAAGATCTTTCTGACTTTTGTCAGACTTTGAACATGTGTTGCAATGGGGAAAAGGGTGGCTGGTTAAATTTAATGCATCTAAAACAAAGCTTCTATCTTTTCATCACCAATGCCCTAATTCTCAATTGGGGAAGCACCATGTTTTGACAGACCTTCACTCCCAATGGAACGCATCCATCAAATTCGTTGCTAAGTTGGTTCATTCCACCACTCCAGTAGATATTTCACTGCCGATACAATTTACAAGAGCCAAATACATCCTAAGATGGAGCACTGTTGCCACATCTTGGCAGGAGCTGCTTAGAGCATCCTTTCATGCCTCGACTTTGAAATTTGGTGGGTGATGTCCTTTTCACCTCTGCTGCCTCTTTCCCATGAAATGATATAAGCTTCTAATTCCAAAGCAGTTATAATTAAAATATTTCCGCAAAAGACAGGATTTCATATCAAACAAAGTCTTTAAAAGATTACAATTTCCTCATACCCAATACATTCAAATTAGTAACAAAATCCAAATTTTATAGACAAATGAATTATTTTGAATTTTTAAATATGTTGCGTAAACCGATTTTTTTCTGTAAATCTGAGGATCCATTTGTTTATAAGATTCTGTTGTAGATCCGTGTTATGGGTCACAAATGAAAGAAACCACAAGTAGTGTAAATTGTATAAAATATAATATCTATTTATCATAAAGAATAGAGGAGCCACTAAAGTGGTATGAGAGGAACGTGTTCGTAGCATGCGGTTAAACATGGTATGAATGTCTCCATTTAGTGTCTGAAACCAGTGGTATTCATAGAACTGGTTGATGCCACTTAGTACTCAAATAAACAAATTCATACTTTGTTATCACTAATGTACTAATTGCATTGGCTATAAAGAAATAGTGCAAATTTAAAAAAAAAAAATTAAAACCAACTTTGCTTGATATGAAATATCATTTTTATAGAAAACATTTCTAAATATCAAAATATCTTTACCTACAAACACTAGTGTTTCATGCTTATGCGATCATCAGTGTAGGAAGTGATAATTAATGATTAATAATTAATCAAAGGATTCAAAGCCAATTATAACGTCACTTTTGACTTTGCAGTCTGGTATTCAACCCTAGGTCACCAAGATAATCGCAGGAAAAGAAAGATAAGTTCTTTACAGTAGAACCCCGAGATACCGTGGCCCTAGGATATTTTTTTTCCAGTTACGATGTGAAATACAATGTTTTTCCGGCCCCTGATTACAGTATTTGCCGCCTTACGGTATTATTTATGTTACTTGATTACATACATGTATATTATATACTATACTGTATTTTGTTACTAATTTTCAATATGTACTGTATAAAATTTTGCTTATGTCCCGCTATACAGCAATTTCACCAACCGCGGAACGGATTAATGCCGTATCCCAGGGTTCTGTATATATAATGTTGAGGCAGGAGGACAAATATAGAAAGTCTTCAAAAACACAAACAAAATGCAGGTTCTGTCATACAGAATTGGAAAGTGTGAGTCATCTGATATCGAGTTGCAAGGTTCTTTTGGGGGACGGCTACTATACAGCGAGATATGGAGTATGTAAGTACCTCCACTGGACCATCTGTAAAAAATTAAATATCCAGTGTAGCAGCAAGTCCTGGGAACATCAACCTGGACGAACAGTTGGAAATGACTTATATACCATATATTACGGTCATGTAATCCCTCAGCCACCTACCTTAAAATGCTGCTGTGAAACCTGACATAGTTATATGGAATAAGTCAGAAAGAGTAGCAACCTTGGTTGAAGTGAGTGTCCCTAATGATGGTGGTCTGAACAGAGCTGAAAGGGAGAAACAGACCAAATATCAAGGTCTCATGTATGATATGAAAAGAAACTGGAATCTTAGGGAGATATCAATCATACCAGTTATTATAGGTGCCACAGGACTTATGAAGAAGAACCTGAAGTCCTACCTAACTAATATTCCTGATGAACCAAGTGCAAAAGACTTCCAGACAATTGCACTTAAGGGAACAACGAGGATACTAAAAAGAGCTCTCGGTTGGTTTCAATAAAAAGCAGGGCAATGTTGGCAGCTGGTTTGGGTGCCCCATATCCAGCGTTACAATCTTCAAAGGAAGAAAATTTAAACACACACACACATTTATAACCTGAAACATTAATAGCGTTTATCCATGCAAACTTCAAAGAAAGAATGGGGCATTTATAAAAAGAAAAGATTAAATATTGTTTCCATCAAAAGTTTTTTATTTTAACATAATCAGTTGAAATAGGAAATTTAATTATATTTTGTGATAACTAATTCAAACAGGCAAGTTATTAATCCACTTTTTAACATTTGTTAAAAAAATAAAACTTTTAAAGTGACCAAATTTTGTCAATTCCAGATCTCTGAATGCCTATATTGCGTGGGGAAAACATCTGAATTGTTTTAGGAATAAGAACGTTTCAATCTTACCTTCGAGTCAAATTCCCCATTTTTTGTACAGTTTTCCAACCAGTGAAGTCTGAAAATAAAGAAAAAACTGTTATAATTATTTCTAATTTAATAAGTAAAATTAGTTCTGAATGCATTTAAACGACTACCATGAAACGGTGAATGTCAACTTTATTTTGTCTTTATGGGTCAGAATAAAAACCGTTGTTCCAAAGAAGCATCTTCATGACAGGATGTGGATTAATGGGTCGACATACGAGTCTTGGGGCAGTCTATCAATCACAATCCAAAGTTGTTTCAAGTAAATTTTACATTATTAGAAACATGACCTACTCTTTCCACCAAGTGATGACTATTCATCAATTTATCAAAGATATAACACCAACTAAGTAGGTCTGTCTAACTGCTTGGTAGGGCAACTAGTCTAGGAGTAAAACTATATTGTTATATTCTTTACTCCTAGACTAGTTGTCCTACCAAGCAGGTGTCGATCAAAAAAACAGTCGTCTTATGTTTTTGATACGATAGAAGAACTAAAACGAGACAGGAAAGACGTAAGGAAATGAGATGCTGAAAATAACCTTTACTCCTCATCTGAAATGAAGCACATACATCGAATTCGTTGCCAAGATCGCTAGAAAAATAGTGAGATCATTCTACTGCTCCAGTAGATATCTCACTGCTGATGCAATTCTCTACCTGTAAAAGAGCCAAGTACGTCCAAGGATGGAGTACTGTTGCCACATCTGGGCAGGAGCTGCTAGAAATACTTTATCTTGCCTTGACAGAGTTCAAAATAGACTTTGTAGCCCAGTAGGGGGATGCCCTTTTCTCTTCCATGCAACCTCTTATAGAAGAGACATTGCGAGCTTGTCTCTACTTTATCGTTATTTTCATGGCAAGTGCCCGTCTGAGCTCCAATATATGCCCCCCCCCCTCACCAAACTTTCATGAAAAACATCCGTCTGGCTGAAATCACTCAATAATTTCCCCCACTCTTTATCTGTGCCTAAACGTAGATTCCATGAACAAAGCTTTCTTAGAACTGCACACCTGTGGAACTCTCTCTCCTATTTCCCTGCTTTCCAGCTAACTACAATATTGTCATCTTCAAGTCCAATATAAACAAGTTCTTGATGAGCCGTCCTCTTAAGTAATCCAATTTACCAAATTTCCACTACTAACGATTACTGCAATATTGTCCCATTGACAACTGTACACTCATTAACCCTTATTCTCGGGTGGTCTCCCTTTATAAGTAGTAATTCCTTTGTAAAAAATTTAAAAAAAAAAAAAACTTAAAATGTCTTCGTTACACAATGAATTTCTATAAAAATGATGACTGTTTAAAAAATTATAAAACAGCAAACTATATTATGCTAGTTTCATATAAAATAATTTTAACAAACAAGTAGCGTTTTTCATGTCTAAGGAGGAAACAGAGAGCTGACTAGTGAATCTATTTGTCGATGCAGTGATGACCGGCTTTTCTTTATCAGAAGAGATAAACCGTTTGGCGTTTACTATACAACATACCTAAAGAAAAAATTTAATTCAACTAAAAGTTTAAACAAGTATTTTACCCAGAGCTGGAAAGAGAACATGGGTTCATACCTTTCCCAAGGGTATTAGTGAAAGATAAACAATAACCCGAAGGGAACAAAACTTTAATAACAATAAAGAATGAATGTGAAGTGTTTGTAAAATATGTGTGCGGAAATGTCTGAGGAGGCGTTAAGAAGGGAGGCGGTTATAAATCTGCCGTGGTTGGGGTGAAAGTCACAGGCCTAGTGCAAACAGTTCACAGTTCCATAACAAAATGAAAATATATGTTAAGATATGTGATTAAAAATTGTTTTTAGTACATTAAGAAGGAGGAAGATTATGTTGAAAAGTATTTCTGCAAAATAAAATCATTCACATCTTTTGCTTAAATGATGGATTAACCTAAATATTTTACAGAAAAAAAAAAAAAAAAAAAAAAACGAAAGAAAAGGAAAAAAAGGAATGAAAAGAGGAAAAACAAAGGATGGGTGCACACAAATTTAGCAAACGCTTTTATATAAAATGCCTCATCATAAAGTATGACCTTCCTAATCTAGAACTCTTGGTACTTGGCCAGTTATATTTAAAAAAAGAAAAAAAAAAGTGGTCCTTTGCAGTTTTAAAATGATAGAAAATAACTTCCAAAGAGTCAGCCATTGCTGTGTTAGGAACATTCAATTTTAAACAGTTGATCAATACTAAAAACGTGTGGCTTCAATTACAGCATTTATTTTTTGTTTTCATTACTTAGCACTGACCATTTCCAAATTATCAAGAGTAATTTTGTTATGTATTTTTTTTCTTTTTTTGAGGGGTGATGGTGGTGGTGAAGCAATTTCATATAATTTTTGATAATTGAAGAGCACACTTAAAATGAGCTTATATTATTCTATAATAATAATAATAATAGAAAATCATACCCCCCCCATTTTCTTATTTTGTTTAAGCTGGAGATGGGGCATCCTACCAGATGCCGAATATTCACCCACTATCAACCAAAAAAAAATCTCCCTTTAAATGCAACTGTTTAAACCTTGCTTGCACTTGGTTCAGATATATTTGCTAGGTAATTTTGAATTTTGTTTCATGAATTCAGTTGCTATTTCTTTCTGTGTCCTGATATAAAATAAAAAACTAAGAAACTACCAAATATTTAGTTTTAGATTAAAAAAATTTTTTTAAATAAAAAAAAAGAAAAAAAAAAGGACACTCAATCTAAAAAACAATGTGTTTTTATACACATCGGCATGGTGCTGCTTTTAAGTGGCATCACATGTGGTGCCATGCTAAACCAGTTCCTTTCAACTGCTAGCATAATTGAATTGCTGATAATACACTCGGCACTTATTGTCAACATAAAATCATGTTAAAAAAGATTTAACAACAACAAAATATTGGTTATTCAATTGAAGTCGGTAAACAAACAAGTTCAGCCCAAGAATTGTTAAACTGGGGTATTCTTAAAAAGTCATACTGAAAGGAAAATGTCCCTCTCCACCTCCTCTGAAGTGACATTCACCCTAGGCAGGTAAACCAGCTTCCTTTGAAAAAGGAAGTTTCATGGAAATGTCAAATTCATAAGCGGCCCCAATCACTTGTATATCTCCATCAGGAGAGAATGATGATGTTAGAGTTTTGCAGTTCTTGTGCTGACATACTACATACAGCGCTTGGTATTTTCAAATGGTCACCCATCTGGTATTGATCAGGCTCAATGTTGCTTAACTTTGGTAATTTAATGATCTAATTGTAGGGAAAATGGACACCAATAAAAGAAAAAAAATCATAATCAGGAACTAATACACACATTAGTGTGTGTGTGTGTGTGTGTGTGTGTGTGTGTGTGTGTATATATATATATATATATATATATACACACACACACACAAAGTATCCAGGAGGAAAAACTCGTGAATTTAACGAGGTTATTAAGAGTGCTCAATAAAAAAGAGCAAAATATTTTTTTATTGATATAGACAAATTTACATAGTCGCTACACTGGGCATGCTAATGTTTCGGACAAGTGGTCGGTCAAGGTCCTCGTATATATATATATATATATATATATATATATATATATATAGTATTCTTTGAAGTCTTGGTTTTTGTTAAAACAATATATATTACCAGTACTAAAAATAAAAGATTAACAATAAATAAATATTACCAGAACAAGGTATATTTATCCAGGTATGTATTCCATTCTAACACCTTTACACGTTTCAATTTTTAGAGGTAAATAAGCAATTAGTTACCTGGTCATTTAAAACATTAACTGCAAAAGTTAGTCGTGGCTGCACACCCAAAGGAGAAAACGGATAACGGTCAAGTCTAAAAGTCAAGGTCAAATAGACTTGGATTAGACGATCGTATTAAGTGAAACAAATTACCTACATTTCTCAGTTTTATAAGCTGATTGGATTTACCTTTTTCTTTTTTTTTTTTTTCTTTTTTTTTTTTTTTTGAATTGTTGGGTCACCTTTTATCAAAACTAAGGGTCACTCAGGGATAAGAGTTAATGAGATAAAATAATTTTTCAGTTGACAAACCTTAAAAAATAAAGTCCTCGAGACAGGATCAGAAATTGCAACGAGATTTAAATCATCATTACATCATCCAAAATTAAATGGATTCTTAAAATTGGTGCAAATTTTTATCATTGTAAGATGATGGAGGGGCATAGGCCATCCACAGTAGGAGGCTTTGTAAATGCTTTGGTAGCGAGGAGTTCTTTTTTCGTAGTGAGGTTGCTGCCCCCACACCCAACCTTCCCAGAAGGTAAATACAGCACCTAGCTTTCCCAAATGGCTACCCATCTGGTACTGGCCAGGCTCAGCGTTGTTTAATTTTGGTCATCTGGCGAGAACTGGTGTGTCAACGTAATTGTGCCATGATTCCACAAAATTAAAAACCTTTACAAACCATTTTTTTTAATTGGGTCATCACTCATCAAGACCAAGGGCCACTTAAAGAATTAACAAGATTGTTTCTCATCTTTCGGCTTACAATCAATGATATGAATTACCTTTGATTATGACAACCGTTTATAAGTATTTGTTGACATTGGATTTGAAGACGACCATTTTGTAATCTGTATGGAAGCAGTCCTGTGGTAATGTGTTCTATAAATGGGAAGCCCCTCCAAAGAAGCTCTGTCTATGGAAGTTCCACCTGACACTCAGCAATAAAATAAAGTATTTTCCCCATTGTAGTAGCAATGTGAGTTCATGCTGTGAATGTCGTACAAGGAGGAACTAGAATTGGAGCCCAGTCGAGCACTTTCCATGGAAATAATGATAGAGCTCACGACGTACCTGCATGAGTATTGAAACATTACACTTGCTTTCTAAACAAGATTTACAGGGGTTGCATTCTTAAGAGTCTCGCACCATCAATATCTGGAACAGAGATGAAACTTTCAGGTCATGAATGCATAAGTTCAGTTATCATAACAATGCAATTTGCAATCTCCTTTGATCTATTTGGGTGGAATAAATAAATAGGAAGCAAATGCCCCTCATATATTTCAACTTCCACAGTTCAGTTGAGAAAGTTATACAAACATTAGCAGGTCACTCGGCATTGCCCGGTCGTAAAATATTTGGATTAATGCAGATTTCATATTTATTATTATATTGGTTTAAAAAAAAAAAAAAAAAAAAAAAAAAATTCATGCGCCACCATCGAGAATCGAAACCAAAACGTTTAGCTTACGATTTACTTTTTCCATTGACCTTAATGCCTGAGCTATGAAGACATGTTTTCTGCAAGGCTAAAAATTAAAACATTCTTCTTCTTGGCCTGACTTCGTTCACGAAGAACCTATGAAGGAAACTGACCAGGTCAATTGCAAGCACGCTTGTGACTGACGAGCCCGATGCAGGACAAGCAGGTTTGACCACAGTCAAAAGTCACGTCAGGTATGGCTGACAAGGCTTCTCGGATCTTCCTTCGGCAGCGTTTCTCCCATAAATTTTGTGCGGGAGACCACAAAGGAGGTGACAGCCTGGTGGACAGTGCATCGTCAGGTGTTACGGTCAGAGACTCTTTATATCATTTCTTCAGTGCCCCTCTGTCACGTCGGCCAGTAGAGAGTTCGCCATATAGGGCTATTTTGGGTACGCGACGATCCTGCATTTTGGAGACATGCCTGGCTCAGCTTAGCTGCGACTTTAGTAGCATGACCTTGATGCTGGTAATCTCCACCTGCTCGATGACCTCAACATTGGTGACAGTCACTCCAGTGAATGTGGAGGATAGTGCAGAGACAGCGCTGATGGAAACGCTCAAAAAGTCGTAGTTGGTGATGGTAAGTTATCCATGACTCAGAGCCGTATCGGAGGCTGGAAGTACTACAGCTCTGTACACACTGATTTTTGTGTTCTTGTACAGTCTGCCAAAAGCGCAGTTTTTCTTGGCCAGTCTATTGTCGATTTCCCTGTTGAGCTTGGCATCTGATATGATGGTACCCCCCCCCCAGGTAGGTAAACTGGTGAACAGTCTTTGCCAATGGTGATGTTGGAGGGGCAGTATACTACCCAAGGAGCGGACTAGTGGAGAACTTCTGTCTTTTTCAAGCTGACCTCGAGTCCGAAAACAAAATGCGAGATGCTGCAAGGCTCTTTCAGTGTGAGCAACGAGGGCAGTGTCATCAGCAAAGAGGATTAGTTGCTTGAGAGTCTTTGTGTGGGCTTGCAGCGTTTTGAGGTTGAACAGACTGCCATTGAGGCGATAGCGAATGCAGACTGCATCGTCATCATCAAGATCTTCGATCGTAAAATACGCTTAAATATGATATTTTATTTAATGCAGATTTCATATTTATTATATTGGACCCAATATATAGTAATGATCTAAAAAGTAAAAAAAAAAAAAAAGGATTCATGCACCACCGAGAATGTTTAACTTACGATTTACTTTTTCCTTTCATGTTAATGCCTGAGTTATGAAGACATGTTTGCTGTAAAGCTAAAAATTAAACCATGGACCAATAGCTATTACGTTATGCATGCATATTGATAATGTCGCGTTCAACCTTCACCTGCCTAAATTCCATGTTTTTAATTTCCACACTTTTGCACCGATTTTCCTCAGCTAAAATCCAAATACTCTATATATCAAGTTTTATGTATGTAGACCAAAAACTGGCAGAGGAGTTTGGTATGAAAAAGTTTTTCAACAAATATATATACGCATGCATAAATATATATAGAAAGAGGTCTGTGTTTACTATAACATTTTTACAAAACTATTATGCAAGTATAAATTATGTAGAATATCTGCATGAATATAATTACATGTAATCTATATATCTATAAAAGTGAACGTGTCTGTCTGTCTGTGTGTCTGTCTGTCTGTGTACATTTCCCTACGCAATAACTCTGTCAATTTTTAGTCTATAGACTGGAAATTTGAAATACCGGGTACTGAGATTTGGGAAAATCGATGTGACGGGTGTCAGCCAGAAATTTGTCTGTTAAGGGGTCAAATTTCAACGATTTGACCTTTAAGAACTCTACCAAACTCCTCCGACAATTTTGGGTCTAGACACTTGAAATTTTAGATATAGGTTCCTTGAACCTGGATCTAACTTAATAAAGTGATTTGAGCCCGAAACTATAAATTTTAAGGGGTCATAATAGTGGTCAAATTTTTTTAAAAATTGACGTCTGCGGTCTATATCAAATTACTCAGACAATTACTGGTCTAAACATTTGAAATTTTACATAAAATGTATTCAGAGATAGGGCAAGCTTTTTAATCTGTTATATAAAAGTAATTTATAAAATAAACAGTAAGTTCTGTACAGTTCAATGTGGACTACAATGTACTTGGACTAAGTCACTGCGGGGAAACATGTAAAGGTTCTTTCGAATACACAGCAACGCGTCCCCAATTAGAAATAGAAACTAATCAATTAGATTGAAAAATGGGTGATTTTACCGGTTTCGATAACAATGGGAGTGTGAAACATCCATTGATCACCATTCAATCCCGAGCAACATCGGGTCTTCCTGCTAGTAGTTAACTAAAGATGATCATAAGAAAACCGAAAAAAAAAAAAAAAAAACTGATTGAGAATTATTTGAAATGAATGTTTAAAAGAATATGCAAATTAGGTAGATCTTTTGCTAATGAATGCAATTCCACGACCAAAGTTGTATTTTCTTTTAAATAAATAGGAAAAAGGAGTTTTAACATGAATATCAATACACACACACAAAAATATAGGAGTTTAGATACATAAATAATGTATATATATATATATATATATATATATATATATATATAATTGTCAATTCTAAATGCCAACAGATGGCTGCTGCAAATGCGCAAATAAGCACGGTTCACTTCTTCCAGATAAAAGAAATGAAATCCAACTTTTACAGCTTAATAAAATTATAAAAATTAGCTTTACATTTACTTTTGTTAACTTCCAGCCAAGTTTGTTAAGCGCCCCTATTTAGAATTGAAAGTTTGCAATTTTTTTTTTTGTTTTGTTTTTAAGCGGAGAGGGGGCATTACTTCTACAAAGATGCTAATAAATATATACACTGTTTGGTCCAGCAGTTTTGACAATCAAACCCGAAGAAAGTTTTATAACAAAACTGTATTTCTGTATTTATTTTGCCTGCCAGTGGTCGTAAGACGTGTCGAGTAATGACGGTGAAAGGTGGAGGTTGGGGGTTGACGGACAAACGACATAACGATCATGCATCTGTCTTTAAGTTGGTCGAACATCTTGCTTCTTTTGACAGTTTCTTCCTTTGTTCCATCAGTCAATATGTGTGTACAAGTCCAACCTGGGTCTCTTTGTTCTAATAGAGGTCAATATGCGTGTACGTCCGACTTGGTATTTTCTTTGTTCTCCGCTAACCTGGATTTGTGTATGCAATATCTCCAAGTTCCTTTATCCAACACTAGTAGATTTTCTGTTCTGGATATCATCTTCAAACATGTATATATTAATAGCGGAACAGCTACCATCTATGTATTAATTGCCCGTCTTTGTAGACATACAAACAAAAAATTACCATGCTCTGCATCCAGCGCCAGCCTGATCGTCCATTTGTATGGAGGAGGAGGAGGAGGAGGAGGGGAGTAACATAACAAATGTGTGTGAAGAAGAGGGACAGAAATCTACATGTATTTATCAGCAATAAGTACGAAGATGCAGAAGAGACTTCCGATTTAATTGCATTAAACGAAGCGGATCAGAGTCCTGGAGTTAGTAAATATAGAACAGTTGAAGTAGCAGGGTTTGCAAGCAAGGAAAGGCCAAGAAAATCATAGAAGGAAGTGACGAGAATGGATCTAAGAGAAAGAGGTAGAACTCAAAACATGTCCAGAAAGAAGTTAGTTTGGAAAGAATTCACTAGAAGCTGTCCAACACATGCAAACATATATAAAAAAAATGATATTGATTGATCGTTTCATCGATCCAGGCATTTGAAATTGACCAATCACTGGAGCATTCAAATTTGTAGTCAAAAGAAAATCGCTCTGCATATCGTTTGTAACATAATATATTCATTTACTTTCTAATTTTTATGCTCGAAATGTTTTCTATTCTGTAAATTTATTAACTCTACAACTACAAAGTTTTTAGTAAACCCTTGTGTTATCTTATGATACGTGATTAGGGTTGTGACAACAGCATATTCTATTCATTGTTTTGACTCTTGAGTATTAATATCTTATGTTTTTATATAAACTGATGTGGTTCTCAGTTGATTAACTGTGTCAGATATATACTCAAGAATAAAAAAAATATGCTGTTATCGCAGCTTTAATGATGATGATGATGATGATGATTAGGGCTGTGACAACAGCATATTCTTTTCATTGTTTTAACTCTAGTATATATCCGACACAGTTAACCAAGAACCACATCCATCTATATAAAAACATAAGATATTAATGGATATATACTTGAGAGTCAAAACAATGAAAAGAATTGTTACAGCCGTAATTGATACGATCAGGAGATGATACGGGATACGATCAGGAGATGATACGAGATACGATCAGGAGATGATACGAGATACGATCAGGAGATGATACGAGATACGATCAGGAGATGATACGAGATACGATCAGGAGATGATACGAGATACGATCAGGAGATGATACGAGATACGATCAGGAGATGATACGAGATACGATCAGGAGATGATACGAGATACGATCAGGAGATGATACGAGATACGATCAGGAGATGATACGAGATACGATCAGGAGATGATACGAGATACGATCAGGAGATGATACGAGATACGATCAGGAGATGATACGAGATACGATCAGGAGATACGATGATTTGAGATATGAGGATATGATATTATGACATGTATGATGATATATGATGTGATATATGATGAGATGATATAAGATATCATATCTCATCATCAGGAGAGATATGAGATATGATATATGGTATACAATGATGATATATGATAATATAATATGACATCATATATGATATTAGGTTGATGCAAAAATGTCGTCTTTTTCATATATATTTGAATGTCAAAAAACATTTTTGCATCAACCTAATATACACTTGCGATTGGGAAAAGTATGTTGTTTTAATGTAAGCAAAATAATTAGTAAATAGATTAGTGTAACAAACGAAAGACATGGAATTTCCCTGAACATATCATTAATTTCAAAATTAGATCCTATATGTGTTGATGTTAAATAGTTGTTGTTCTGTGTCAAATGAAAAAGTGACTTGAAACCATCTCATCTTATTTAGTTTATATTTTTTCATTGTTTTGCTCAAGTAGAGCAAAACCGAGAAAGCAGTCTATCTTGTTGTCGGGCGGCGGACCAAGAAAGAGGTTACTTAGATTTCTTTTCTCTTCTTCCGTGTGTCAGCGTTTGACCTTTCAAATCTTTATTGTAACATTCTGCAAACTGGATTGATTTTGAAAGGTCAGTCTCATCTTGTTTTATATTTCGGACTTGCATCAACCAATCTGGCACAAGCCTGCCGACTACAAGCATTAAACTTTGCATAACATTTATAGTTCTTCAGTAAACTGAATATCAACCATTTTGTTTTTTAAACATTGAAAAATAAATGTGATAATTTGCTTTGAACAAATGAGCCGAATTAAATATAAAATACATTAGTGTAAAAAAATAATTATACGTTGAAAGTTGGTTGTTTTTGTTTACGGCATATCAAACTTTTTTTTTTTGGGGGGGGGTCATTTAATGCAAATTCCAATAATTTTGGAAAAAGATTTTATGCTTCCATGTCTTTATATCCTCAAATATTTATTCATGGAATTTGGTTTCGTTGATTGAGTTTTGCAATGGAAAAGTTAGAAAAACAATATCAATGTTTGCTGCACTTTGGGTTAGGAAGCCAGTATCCTCAGACAGCCTGATCTAGTTGCACCACATGCTCTGACATGTATAACCACATCGGGCCAAAGTGAACCTGGGAGCAATGGTAACTAAGGGGCAAATTCACATTTCCCAAATGTTAAAAATCTTAACGTACACCCTCTGTTAACCACAAGTATTAGTCTTTATCATAACACACTAATAATACTTCAATAAGCTGAATATAAACTGTTAATTAAACATTACTGGAAAATAAACGTGTAATCGTTTGCTTTGAGCAGATTAAGTACGAATACATTTCTGTAGAAAAATATTGGGTTGGCCAAAAAGTTTGTTCATTTGTTTTTAATGTTATTTTATATTCATACTCATTAAATCCTGTTGTAGAGAGTATGTTGAATTCAATGTGTAAATAAACCTCCAAGCAGAGGAGTTCTCACATTTTTGCTTGTATTTCGACCTTAAAAATGGAAGATAAAGCAGAGCATTTTTTTTTTCTACTGGTCTGTACTGAGAGGGAGATGACTTACATTACAGACATCTGATGCTTGTTTACTATTCCACAAGTCATATCTTCTGTTTGCTGCGGATTGCGAACACAACTTATTTTTTGCCATTCCTTCCATTCAAGTTGTTGAGAGATATCCAATCGAAAACATTTTCCTTGGTTTTCCTCTGCCTCTTTTGCCATCTAACATACCCTCAAAGCATAACTTTCACAGGCCAGTGGTTGATCGTTTGACATGGCCAAAAAGTTTAAGTGTTTTACTTTTGATTTTATCAAATAGAGGGAGTAGGGAAGTAGTTTGACAGAGTGGATATTTTGTTTGTTTTCCTTTTTTTCGATCAGGCGATGTCCCATAATCAAACGCGCATTACATGATTTTGAAACACGGCAATGAGATTGGATAGTTGTTTAGTCCATGTGATACAATCAAAGCTACAGAAAAATACTTTAACAGTTATCGGCACCTTTTTTGATTTTAGAATGCTGCTGTGGTTTGGAAAAGTCTCCCAACCCAGCCTGACTGTGTTTCAATGTTGTCTCGTGATCACTGGAGAAAGTCAGTTTATGCCCTAAATAAACGAATTGGATGACCTGTTTGATGGGTTTACTATGAATAGTCATGTTTAAGTTAAACTGTAATTTAGCTGTAGACATACATTCTGTTTTCTCTAGGGTTATTTCTAATCCTATCTCCTTTGCATTCTTTGCTAATACATTAATGAAAACTTGAAGTTCATGTGTGCATTCATTAACAAGAGCGATGTCACCAGTATAGGAGAGGTTGGAGAGGATTTGTCCACTTATAGAAAAAAACGCTTTGGCAAGTGCTAGTTGCCTCCCCTTGTTCGATTCCTATAAGGGCTTATTTCAAGAGCTAATGCTCTAGAAATTATCAAAAGCTTTTGATAGTATGGCATAAATCTAGATAAGTTGGGAATAATAGCATCCTCATTTATCAAGAATATGATACAGTTATTAAACACCAGTACAGAGAGGGAAACAATGGCAAAGACACAGAGAAAAGCGAAACGATGGCAAGAGGGGAGAGGACACAGCGTGAGGTGGGAGGCGAAAGGGAGGAGAGGTGGTAGAGTCAGAGAAAAAAAGGCTGGCGAGGATTTGTTCACTTATAGAAAAACCGCTTTGGCAAGTCTTCTAAAGCAGAACAGCAGCTAGTGCAACACAGAGCAGGATTGCTGAAAGCATATCTCCTTGTTTGGCGCCATTTTTTATGTTTATGGAACGGTTAAACCAAAGGTCAGGTTTTATAAAAGCCTGTGATCCGTCGTAAAGTGATTTTAGAAGATTAATGTAGTTTTTGTTGAATGGGGCTTTGTCTTAAATTGACCAAAGTTTGTCTAATTTGATACTATAAAGAGCACTCTCCACATATAGTATTTCTTTATGCAGGTTTTTATAGTTTTTTTTTTTTTTTTTTTTTTTCTATAATAAAAAAAGTGATCTTTATTCCCGTCTCCCAATTCCCAAGTGGCTGATCAACCTGGAAGCGGCATAGTCAAACAGATTTTTGTCTTCAGCCAAGTGATTGAAAAATCAATAGAGTTCAATAAACCAAATTCTTATCGATTCTACAAAATCTTCACATCCACCCACTCGAAGCTGCTTACCCAAAAAACAGCAATTTATTCCTCTTTGTCAAAAGGACAAAATAGAAAAGAAGCAAAAGTTACAAATCCGTCAAAAATAAACTTGGGGTCAACTTTCTACTCTACATATATTTATTTTTTATGGAAATCGCTTCAAACAAAGTAGGAAGCCACTTGAAGTATTTTTCTTTTTCTTTCTTTTTTTATTACATTTTCACCCCAACCAGGACACATAGTCACTGGTGTAGGGGCTACTATCAGGGGCAGCAACTACTGGGGCACTATGTTGGGATTTGGGCAGCAAGATGTCAGTTTACGTTACGTTTTCTAATTTATTTTTGTTCTTTTTAATTACATCAAGATCAAAAAAATTAGCCAATGGTTATTGTTAGATGGATAAATTCCAACTCCAAAAACTGTAGTTCTTCAAAGTTTGTCAGAAGCATTGCTCATGGAATATGAGAATTAACAGACAAAATAAGTGAAAGTTAAAAGGCTGCTGAAAGTAAAGCCAAGGTTTCTTCATTTTCTGCTAAGATAGTGTTTCAACAATTAACTTCTTAAGTAGTGGAATAATTCAATAAGACATGGAATAACCCATCATCACACAAGAGAATGAATGGCTTCGGGGAAAAAATACTAAATACAAAACGAAAACGAAGTGGAAAAAAAAAATTATGCCAGAACTAAAAGTGTTACAGCACTCTACTTGGGGGAAAGTCATTTTTCAAAAACATGATCCAAAGTATTTTTTTTTTACTCTTCTTCAATCTAATCAAAGCATATTGCCACTTGGATGCAAAGGGGCTTTGATTTGTACATACAAATAGAGAACATATATATAAGTTTTGGGACGATTAATCGGAATTCGAATCGGGAAAATCAGAGTTTTTTGGGGTATCAGAATCGGTATCGAAAAAATTTGAACTTATTTTCCGATGCCACAACAGATTCCTTAAATTATCTTTTTTTTTAAATTTTATTTTAAGAAACATCTATCGCTCACAGTAATAATAAAATAAAATAAATATTTATTGATTTTAAACTTCCAGTAAGATTAAAATCTCTAGATCACCCTCACAAATGTGTTTTTACGTTTGAGAAAATATTTGCACATTTAAGATATATTTTTATGGTAATCGGGACAAAATAACAATTTTATAGTTAAATATTTAGAGATTTATAAAGAATCGGCATCGGTAATTGCATTGGCATTGGAAAAAATATGCATAAATAAAACTGAGTGTAATAGTTAAATGAAACCAATCAACCAATAAGAAACCATATGAAAATGAAAAATTAAAAGTTCGTTTTTCAAAGAATCTGCAAATTAGTTCAACTTTATTTAGTCATTCGCCTAACCATGACTGAGTATATTAAAAAATTTGTATTGATAATTTTTTAATAGAAAATGTAGGCTTTTAATATCACTGTAAGTGCAACGAAAAACTCAATTCAATATAGATAGGTAACCAAATTTTTTCCTCTTTTCTTTTTCATACATGACATATCATTAGATAAGAATTTCACTAAACATAAATGGAGTTCTTGAGTAGTTTTTGAGTGAGGCTTCAGTTTTGCTGATTATAGAAATCTTCACAACGTTTATTACTAAAAAACATAATTAGATTATCAATTATTTTCTCTGTTAATGATAATGGCACCAACTCAACCAAAAAGAGGTTAAGAAACACAAACATTCTTGGGAGGCTGCATTTAAAATAAGCGGCAATTTCTGGGGGTTTTTTCTTTTTATAAAGGAGAGTCACCACTTATTAAGCACTTCATCTGTGTAAAAGCCCTAAAATGGATTACTGTTGCCACATCTTGTTAAAAGGAGATAGTTCAACAATAACCTGTTCACATTGACCATGTTGTAGCCAGCTGGAAAGCAGGTTTGTGATACAAAGTTCCAAAGGCGGACAGTTCTAGGGAATAAAATTTGTTCATAGAATTTGCAGTTAAATTTAGGCACAGATAGAGACTGGGAGCAACTGTCATCATTGTCTAGTTTTTCATTTTCTTTGTCACAAGCATTGGCCATTTTGGTTGAGTCCTGTCAAAGGATTTTCCTAAAGTGCTCAGAGATGGGTTTCCAGGTCATCCTCAATTACTGCTTCCCATGTTCAATAAACTAATGCAGTCTCAGTACTGACCAATCAGTTTCCTGTGCATCACGAGTATGTTGATAAAATCTGTGATAGGTGGTTGACCACTTCTGTCTAAGCAAAATAACTTGCTCAGTGACATGCAATATGGTTTCCATTCTGCGAGATCTGATGGACTGTTATATCAGATAGGATTAGTGAATCTCTTGATAAGGGCTTATTTCAAGAGCTATTGCTCTAGAAATTATCAAAAGTTTTTGATAGTATGGCATAAATCTAGATAAGTTGGGAATAATAGCATCCTCATTTATCAAGAATATGATACAGTTATTAAACACCAGTACAGAGAGGGAAACAATGGCAAAGACACAGAGAAAAGCGAAACGATGGCAAGAGGGGAGAGGACGCAGCGTGAGGTGGGAGGCGAAAGGGAGGAGAGGTGGTAGAGTCAGAGAAAAAAAGTTAATTATCAGTGTTAATAGTTTTATATCTATTCTACTTAATTGCAAGCTATATAAGTACATAAGTAAATAATATATTTAGCATTTGTTTTATTCAGGTCGCACTCCACATTTGATTGTCAAGGTTATGTCCAACAGATGGATGCAAATGTTGCTGAGGAGTTCGATTGTCTACATGAGGGAGAAAAAAATAAAATAAATAAATAAAAGAAAAATGAGAATGTACAGCTAGAACCAAAAAGTTTCACATTTGTCAACTGATGAGAGGGGGGGGGCTATTATTTTTTCTAGGTTGTCTCCTCTATGAATAAATCCCCATCTCGAGTTTCTTTAATGGAAGTAAACAGACGATATATGTATATCACAAATTACTTATTTAAAAACTGTTACATATTATGGAGATGTACCATGGTTTCATTGACACTGATTAACTTGTTTAGAAAAAGCTGCTACAATCCATCCCAAATCCTCAGAAATTCACAAAATAAAAACAGATTAAAAACTGGAATTCAACGATCACACACACACACACGAGGAGGCCACCCAACATTGCCTGGTCATAAATTACACAATTATATTTTGCAAAGCAAACTACAACCTACTTAATTATATTTTGATTTGTGCAGATTTCGTATTTATTATAGAGCCGATTCTTTACTGATTATATTCTACCCAATATATAGTAATGATTTTGAAAGTTAAAAAAAAAAAAAAAAAGAAATGACTTGGGTGCTATCAGCTAGAATCAAAATCAAAAGATGTTGCCAGTCTAATTCGTAAACATCTGTACAATGTAGAAATCCTTGTGAAATAATGTTGTTGGTTGGTCGTTTTACGGCATATCAACCCTTTTCAGGTTATTTAATGCCAAATCTGGTGATTTTGAAGAAACATTTTTTTAATAGAATATATTTGTTTTTTGCAAGTCAGTTTCTATTTAACCCATAGTTGGGACCCTAATAGGTACTACCACTCCGGGTCAGAGTGGACCTGGGAGCAATGGCAATTAAAGGGTGGCTCCACACTCCCCAAAGCCCGCAAGCTGGGGCCTCACCATCGAATATAGTTTAAGGTCATATCCAGGACCCCCATTGAGGGACTTTTACCCTCCGCAGGGGGGCAGTCGGCGTATTCTAATGCCCCACCGACAGGGCCGAAATAATGTTGTAGAAAAGGTATAACTGTGCATTGACACATGCTTAGAAATAACATTTGCAAAGATCAATGTTGTTTTTCTTTCAATTTTGAAGCGTCTGAAAAAAAAAAAAAAAAAAAAAAAAAAGCTTGGAAAGCCCCATCAGCATTCTCATGCAGGGGCATCTCAGGCTTCCCAGCCCATTAAGTGATCACTTTGTTTTATGTTTTAATATGTGATTACTTTATATCAGTTTCGATTCATTTACTTCATATCGATAAAATGACAAAAAAAAAATAAAATAAAACAACATATGTGATCCCCCCCCCCCCTCACAAAAAAAATTTAACATTTAGAATTTAGAAGCAATACCCAGTGGTGATAGGGTTTTTACTAAAGTTGCTTCATTAAATTTATTCAAAAACAGGACGACGGCATCAGACCATATAGTTCTTTGCTTGTTATTGTTATAAGAATTTGAATTTACAATGTTATTTTTAACAGGATTGAGGAGAGAGTTAAAATCATTTAATTAATGACAAAACAAAAGAGAGGTGGATGAGGTGGGGGAGAGGCAGGTTATAAAGCTAATTACAACTAAGTTTTGTCATTCCTGCAATCGAGAGACAGTTTCATTTAAACAGCACAATAAAACTAAAAAGCATCAGTAGCTTACTACATTGTAGACATGTGCAAGTGTGCTGCATATGAGCAAGCTTCAGACATGCAAGTGTGCTGCATATGAGCAAGCTTCAGACATGCAAGTGTGCTGCATATGAGCAAGCTTCAGACATGCAAGTGTGCTGCATATGAGCAAGCTTCAGACATGCAAGTGTGCTGCATATGAGCAAGCTTCAGACATGCAAGTGTGCTGCATATGAGCAAGCTTCAGACATGCAAGTGTGCTGCATATGAGCAAGCTTCAGACATGCAAGTGTGCTGCATATGAGCAAGCTTCAGACATGCAAGTGTGCTGCATATGAGCAAGCTTCAGACATGCAAGTGTGCTGCATATGAGCAAGCTTCAGACATGCAAGTGTGCTGCATATGAGCAAGCTTCAGACATGCAAGTGTGCTGCATATGAGCAAGCTTCAGACATGCAAGTGTGCTGCATATGAACAAGCTTCAGACATGCAAGTGTGCTGCATATGAGCAAGCTTCAGACATGCAAGTGTGCTGCATATGAGCAAGCTTCAGACATGCAAGTGTGCTGCATATGAACAAGCTTCAGACATGCAAGTGTGCTGCATATGAGCAAGCTTCAGACATGCAAGTGTGCTGCATATGAGCAAGCTTCAGACATGCAAGTGTGCTGCATATGAGCAAGCTTCAGACATGCAAGTGTGCTGCATATGAGCAAGCTTCAGACATGCAAGTGTGCTGCATATGAGCAAGCTTCAGACATGCAAGTGTGCTGCATATGAGCAAGCTTCAGACATGCAAGTGTGCTGCATATGAGCAAGCTTCAGACATGCAAGTGTGCTGCATATGAGCAAGCTTCAGACATGCAAGTGTGCTGCATATGAGCAAGCTTCAGACATGCAAGTGTGCTGCATATGAGCAAGCTTCAGACATGCAAGTGTGCTGCATATGAGCAAGCTTCAGACATGCAAGTGTGCTGCATATGAGCAAGCTTCAGACATGCAAGTGTGCTGCATATGAGCAAGCTTCAGACATGCAAGTGTGCTGCATATGAGCAAGCTTCAGACATGCAAGTGTGCTGCATATGAGCAAGCTTCAGACATGCAAGTGTGCTGCATATGAGCAAGCTTCAGACATGCAAGTGTGCTGCATATGAGCAAGCTTCAGACATGCAAGTGTGCTGCATATGAGCAAGCTTCAGACATGCAAGTGTGCTGCATATGAGCAAGCTTCAGACATGCAAGTGTGCTGCATATGAGCAAGCTTCAGACATGCAAGTGTGCTGCATATGAGCAAGCTTCAGACATGCAAGTGTGCTGCATATGAGCAAGCTTCAGACATGCAAGTGTGCTGCATATGAGCAAGCTTCAGACATGCAAGTGTGCTGCATATGAGCAAGCTTCAGACATGCAAGTGTGCTGCATATGAGCAAGCTTCAGACATGCAAGTGTGCTGCATATGAGCAAGCTTCAGACATGCAAGTGTGCTGCATATGAGCAAGCTTCAGACATGCAAGTGTGCTGCATATGAGCAAGCTTCAGACATGCAAGTGTGCTGCATATGAGCAAGCTTCAGACATGCAAGTGTGCTGCATATGAGCAAGCTTCAGACATGCAAGTGTGCTGCATATGAGCAAGCTTCAGACATGCAAGTGTGCTGCATATGAGCAAGCTTCAGACATGCAAGTGTGCTGCATATGAGCAAGCTTCAGACATGCAAGTGTGCTGCATATGAGCAAGCTTCAGACATGCAAGTGTGCTGCATATGAGCAAGCTTCAGACATGCAAGTGTGCTGCATATGAGCAAGCTTCAGACATGCAAGTGTGCTGCATATGAGCAAGCTTCAGACATGCAAGTGTGCTGCATATGAGCAAGCTTCAGACATGCAAGTGTGCTGCATATGAGCAAGCTTCAGACATGCAAGTGTGCTGCATATGAGCAAGCTTCAGACATGCAAGTGTGCTGCATATGAGCAAGCTTCAGACATGCAAGTGTGCTGCATATGAGCAAGCTTCAGACATGCAAGTGTGCTGCATATGAGCAAGCTTCAGACATGCAAGTGTGCTGCATATGAGCAAGCTTCAGACATGCAAGTGTGCTGCATATGAGCAAGCTTCAGACATGCAAGTGTGCTGCATATGAGCAAGCTTCAGACATGCAAGTGTGCTGCATATGAGCAAGCTTCAGACATGCAAGTGTGCTGCATATGAGCAAGCTTCAGACATGCAAGTGTGCTGCATATGAGCAAGCTTCAGACATGCAAGTGTGCTGCATATGAGCAAGCTTCAGACATGCAAGTGTGCTGCATATGAGCAAGCTTCAGACATGCAAGTGTGCTGCATATGAGCAAGCTTCAGACATGCAAGTGTGCTGCATATGAGCAAGCTTCAGACATGCAAGTGTGCTGCATATGAGCAAGCTTCAGACATGCAAGTGTGCTGCATATGAGCAAGCTTCAGACATGCAAGTGTGCTGCATATGAGCAAGCTTCAGACATGCAAGTGTGCTGCATATGAGCAAGCTTCAGACATGCAAGTGTGCTGCATATGAGCAAGCTTCAGACATGCAAGTGTGCTGCATATGAGCAAGCTTCAGACATGCAAGTGTGCTGCATATGAGCAAGCTTCAGACATGCAAGTGTGCTGCATATGAGCAAGCTTCAGACATGCAAGTGTGCTGCATATGAGCAAGCTTCAGACATGCAAGTGTGCTGCATATGAGCAAGCTTCAGACATGCAAGTGTGCTGCATATGAGCAAGCTTCAGACATGCAAGTGTGCTGCATATGAGCAAGCTTCAGACATGCAAGTGTGCTGCATATGAGCAAGCTTCAGACATGCAAGTGTGCTGCATATGAGCAAGCTTCAGACATGCAAGTGTGCTGCATATGAGCAAGCTTCAGACATGCAAGTGTGCTGCATATGAGCAAGCTTCAGACATGCAAGTGTGCTGCATATGAGCAAGCTTCAGACATGCAAGTGTGCTGCATATGAGCAAGCTTCAGACATGCAAGTGTGCTGCATATGAGCAAGCTTCAGACATGCAAGTGTGCTGCATATGAGCAAGCTTCAGACATGCAAGTGTGCTGCATATGAGCAAGCTTCAGACATGCAAGTGTGCTGCATATGAGCAAGCTTCAGACATGCAAGTGTGCTGCATATGAGCAAGCTTCAGACATGCAAGTGTGCTGCATATGAGCAAGCTTCAGACATGCAAGTGTGCTGCATATGAGCAAGCTTCAGACATGCAAGTGTGCTGCATATGAGCAAGCTTCAGACATGCAAGTGTGCTGCATATGAGCAAGCTTCAGACATGCAAGTGTGCTGCATATGAGCAAGCTTCAGACATGCAAGTGTGCTGCATATGAGCAAGCTTCAGACATGCAAGTGTGCTGCATATGAGCAAGCTTCAGACATGCAAGTGTGCTGCATATGAGCAAGCTTCAGACATGCAAGTGTGCTGCATATGAGCAAGCTTCAGACATGCAAGTGTGCTGCATATGAGCAAGCTTCAGACATGCAAGTGTGCTGCATATGAGCAAGCTTCAGACATGCAAGTGTGCTGCATATGAGCAAGCTTCAGACATGCAAGTGTGCTGCATATGAGCAAGCTTCAGACATGCAAGTGTGCTGCATATGAGCAAGCTTCAGACATGCAAGTGTGCTGCATATGAGCAAGCTTCAGACATGCAAGTGTGCTGCATATGAGCAAGCTTCAGACATGCAAGTGTGCTGCATATGAGCAAGCTTCAGACATGCAAGTGTGCTGCATATGAGCAAGCTTCAGACATGCAAGTGTGCTGCATATGAGCAAGCTTCAGACATGCAAGTGTGCTGCATATGAGCAAGCTTCAGACATGCAAGTGTGCTGCATATGAGCAAGCTTCAGACATGCAAGTGTGCTGCATATGAGCAAGCTTCAGACATGCAAGTGTGCTGCATATGAGCAAGCTTCAGACATGCAAGTGTGCTGCATATGAGCAAGCTTCAGACATGCAAGTGTGCTGCATATGAGCAAGCTTCAGACATGCAAGTGTGCTGCATATGAGCAAGCTTCAGACATGCAAGTGTGCTGCATATGAGCAAGCTTCAGACATGCAAGTGTGCTGCATATGAGCAAGCTTCAGACATGCAAGTGTGCTGCATATGAGCAAGCTTCAGACATGCAAGTGTGCTGCATATGAGCAAGCTTCAGACATGCAAGTGTGCTGCATATGAGCAAGCTTCAGACATGCAAGTGTGCTGCATATGAGCAAGCTTCAGACATGCAAGTGTGCTGCATATGAGCAAGCTTCAGACATGCAAGTGTGCTGCATATGAGCAAGCTTCAGACATGCAAGTGTGCTGCATATGAGCAAGCTTCAGACATGCAAGTGTGCTGCATATGAGCAAGCTTCAGACATGCAAGTGTGCTGCATATGAGCAAGCTTCAGACATGCAAGTGTGCTGCATATGAGCAAGCTTCAGACATGCAAGTGTGCTGCATATGAGCAAGCTTCAGACATGCAAGTGTGCTGCATATGAGCAAGCTTCAGACATGCAAGTGTGCTGCATATGAGCAAGCTTCAGACATGCAAGTGTGCTGCATATGAGCAAGCTTCAGACATGCAAGTGTGCTGCATATGAGCAAGCTTCAGACATGCAAGTGTGCTGCATATGAGCAAGCTTCAGACATGCAAGTGTGCTGCATATGAGCAAGCTTCAGACATGCAAGTGTGCTGCATATGAGCAAGCTTCAGACATGCAAGTGTGCTGCATATGAGCAAGCTTCAGACATGCAAGTGTGCTGCATATGAGCAAGCTTCAGACATGCAAGTGTGCTGCATATGAGCAAGCTTCAGACATGCAAGTGTGCTGCATATGAGCAAGCTTCAGACATGCAAGTGTGCTGCATATGAGCAAGCTTCAGACATGCAAGTGTGCTGCATATGAGCAAGCTTCAGACATGCAAGTGTGCTGCATATGAGCAAGCTTCAGACATGCAAGTGTGCTGCATATGAGCAAGCTTCAGACATGCAAGTGTGCTGCATATGAGCAAGCTTCAGACATGCAAGTGTGCTGCATATGAGCAAGCTTCAGACATGCAAGTGTGCTGCATATGAGCAAGCTTCAGACATGCAAGTGTGCTGCATATGAGCAAGCTTCAGACATGCAAGTGTGCTGCATATGAGCAAGCTTCAGACATGCAAGTGTGCTGCATATGAGCAAGCTTCAGACATGCAAGTGTGCTGCATATGAGCAAGCTTCAGACATGCAAGTGTGCTGCATATGAACAAGCTTCAGACATGCAAGTGTGCTGCATATGAACAAGCTTCAGACATGCAAGTGTGCTGCATATGAACAAGCTTCAGACATGCAAGTGTGCTGCATATGAACAAGCTTCAGACATGCAAGTGTGCTGCATATGAACAAGCTTCAGACATGCAAGTGTGCTGCATATGAACAAGCTTCAGACATGCAAGTGTGCTGCATATGAACAAGCTTCAGACATGCAAGTGTGCTGCATATGAACAAGCTTCAGACATGCAAGTGTGCTGCATATGAACAAGCTTCAGACATGCAAGTGTGCTGCATATGAACAAGCTTCAGACATGCAAGTGTGCTGCATATGAACAAGCTTCAGACATGCAAGTGTGCTGCATATGAACAAGCTTCAGACATGCAAGTGTGCTGCATATGAACAAGCTTCAGACATGCAAGTGTGCTGCATATGAACAAGCTTCAGACATGCAAGTGTGCTGCATATGAACAAGCTTCAGACATGCAAGTGTGCTGCATATGAACAAGCTTCAGACATGCAAGTGTGCTGCATATGAACAAGCTTCAGACATGCAAGTGTGCTGCATATGAACAAGCTTCAGACATGCAAGTGTGCTGCATATGAACAAGCTTCAGACATGCAAGTGTGCTGCATATGAACAAGCTTCAGACATGCAAGTGTGCTGCATATGAACAAGCTTCAGACATGCAAGTGTGCTGCATATGAACAAGCTTCAGACATGCAAGTGTGCTGCATATGAACAAGCTTCAGACATGCAAGTGTGCTGCATATGAACAAGCTTCAGACATGCAAGTGTGCTGCATATGAACAAGCTTCAGACATGCAAGTGTGCTGCATATGAACAAGCTTCAGACATGCAAGTGTGCTGCATATGAACAAGCTTCAGACATGCAAGTGTGCTGCATATGAACAAGCTTCAGACATGCAAGTGTGCTGCATATGAACAAGCTTCAGACATGCAAGTGTGCTGCATATGAACAAGCTTCAGACATGCAAGTGTGCTGCATATGAACAAGCTTCAGACATGCAAGTGTGCTGCATATGAACAAGCTTCAGACATGCAAGTGTGCTGCATATGAACAAGCTTCAGACATGCAAGTGTGCTGCATATGAACAAGCTTCAGACATGCAAGTGTGCTGCATATGAACAAGCTTCAGACATGCAAGTGTGCTGCATATGAGCAAGCTTCAGACATGCAAGTGTGCTGCATATGAACAAGCTTCAGACATGCAAGTGTGCTGCATATGAACAAGCTTCAGACATGCAAGTGTGCTGCATATGAACAAGCTTCAGACATGCAAGTGTGCTGCATATGAACAAGCTTCAGACATGCAAGTGTGCTGCATATGAACAAGCTTCAGACATGCAAGTGTGCTGCATATGAACAAGCTTCAGACATGCAAGTGTGCTGCATATGAACAAGCTTCAGACATGCAAGTGTGCTGCATATGAACAAGCTTCAGACATGCAAGTGTGCTGCATATGAACAAGCTTCAGACATGCAAGTGTGCTGCATATGAACAAGCTTCAGACATGCAAGTGTGCTGCATATGAACAAGCTTCAGACATGCAAGTGTGCTGCATATGAACAAGCTTCAGACATGCAAGTGTGCTGCATATGAACAAGCTTCAGACATGCAAGTGTGCTGCATATGAGCAAGCTTCAGACATGCAAGTGTGCTGCATATGAACAAGCTTCAGACATGCAAGTGTGCTGCATATGAACAAGCTTCAGACATGCAAGTGTGCTGCATATGAACAAGCTTCAGACATGCAAGTGTGCTGCATATGAACAAGCTTCAGACATGCAAGTGTGCTGCATATGAACAAGCTTCAGACATGCAAGTGTGCTGCATATGAACAAGCTTCAGACATGCAAGTGTGCTGCATATGAGCAAGCTTCAGACATGCAAGTGTGCTGCATATGAGCAAGCTTCAGACATGCAAGTGTGCTGCATATGAACAAGCTTCAGACATGCAAGTGTGCTGCATATGAACAAGCTTCAGACATGCAAGTGTGCTGCATATGAACAAGCTTCAGACATGCAAGTGTGCTGCATATGAACAAGCTTCAGACATGCAAGTGTGCTGCATATGAACAAGCTTCAGACATGCAAGTGTGCTGCATATGAACAAGCTTCAGACATGCAAGTGTGCTGCATATGAGCAAGCTTCAGACATGCAAGTGTGCTGCATATGAACAAGCTTCAGACATGCAAGTGTGCTGCATATGAGCAAGCTTCAGACATGCAAGTGTGCTGCATATGAGCAAGCTTCAGACATGCAAGTGTGCTGCATATGAACAAGCTTCAGACAGCAGACATGCGAGTGGAAAATAGACCTGGCGAGTGGTCTGACCATTCAAAATTTGTTTTTTTAAATGGTTTTCATGGTTTGTGTGAACTGTGACATTGTTTGCGGAAACTATAATATATATACTTTCTATTTGTTTTTACATAAGCAGTAATATGTTGCTACACAGTCATGAGCATGTTTCGGTTGGCTAGAGACCTGTTCAGGTGATACAGCTTATACGAAAGCAAAGTTTGTAATGAAAACAGCAGATCTTCCACGTCAGAGAATTAATATCAGGTTCCGTCACATGTTGTAAAAAATAGTTTTTTTTTTTTTTTTTAATTACATTTTCACCCCAAACAAGGCACAGTGCCACTTTGATGTAGGGGGGCTACTTAGTGGCTTCCATCAGTCTTGACAGACTATGGATACCCACTGTAAGGTGGGTGCCTGCGTGAAATTTTTGTGGCAAGAGTTGCGCAATCTCCAGCCACACCTCTCTTGAGTAGACATTGTTTAATACCAGTGGCAAGTGGAGGTTCAGGGCGACTGGAAACTATGCCGAGATAAGCGGAGAGCACATACAGCGCCTAGAATTTCTAAATGGTCACCCATCTGGTACTAGCCAGGCTCGACATTGCTTAACTTCGGTGATCTGATGAGAACCGGTGTGTCAAAGTGATTATGCCGTACAGGGGGCTACTGCAAGGGAAATAAGTTGCAGGGATTCTATGTAGGGAGTTGAGCAGCAAGATGTCTGTTCACATTACACTTGAACTTCTGCATGTCAGTACAATTACAGAAGCAGAATCCCAGAAAGGAAGTCTAGCAGTTCTAAGTAAGAAAATATTAGAGTAGAAGGCTTTCATACATCTAGGGATCTCTACTGTGTAGGGGTGGGACTTTGCTGCTCGTCTGGTTTGTCGGGGGTATTTACGTTGAGAGGGTACAAGGGCTTGTAGTTCATCAGATCATCCACCATTAAAATACTTGTAAAACAGGCAAAGGGATGCAACATGCGACAGAGGCTGAAGCCAAGTTGACAGTTCAGGACTTATTGGCGACTCTTTAACCTTGTCCAGGAGTGAGAGATTAGTAGCAGATGCAGCATCCCAAATGTAACAATAATCCATACATGGGTGAATGGTGGCCTTGGAGAGGTACAAGATACTTTCAGGTGTAAGTAACTTTCTAGCACGGTAGAGAGAGCCGACCCTCCTCGCAGCAGCAGCACTCGATGTATCTGTTCCAGCTCATGTTCCCTGTGAACGTTAAGCCGAGGAGTTTGAAAGAAGTACTTTCATGTAATCTATCATTGTTGGTTCAGAAGGTTTTTCATAATTATTGAAGGAAAGAAGTTTAGTCTTGACACTATTGAACACTCCCATCTATTTTTTACTCCATTCCACTAAACTGGAGGTCTTCGTCTAGGGTTCCTGTCATTGCCTTAGACATGTGTTCATTCATTTTCCCCCTCATGCTTGTTATAGAGCGTGGTGTTGTCAGCAAATATACCCATCTCAGAGACTATTTTATCAGAGACATTTATGAATATCAGGAATAATAAAGGTCCAAGGACCGACCCCTGAAGTACACCAACATTTATATCATACTAGCGGGGGTTACCTGGCGTTGCCCGGGGGGCTTGAAAAAAAAGGGGGGGGGCTTGGTGACAGGTTGGCTTGAACCCGGAGCCTTGAGGCCCATAGGCTGAGCCTGAACACCTGAGTTACAGCGTCAGTCAATGTAAGAGCGATTAAAAAGTGAATGTCAAACATCGCAGTTTTTAATGAGGTCAAATTGTTTTACTGCGGGGAAAGTTAACGGTGACGTTTACATCCGGTTCGAATCCAGTTTCGCTTTTCTTATACCAAAAAAAGACGAATCTGCACGATATATATATATAGATAGATGATGTAGATGTACAATCATTGAGGACAACCTGGATTCTGAATGAGGAATAAGATTTAGTTGTATGTTAAGACCAAATAGGGATGTGGATTAGGGTCTGTGTTGAGATATAGAAATAAAGAGGAAAGGAGGGGGGGTTAAGAAAAAAAATAGACAGAGGTAAACATACTAGTGTTTATAGGGTCAATAAGCAAGGGAATGTGAATTTGACAACTTTTTATAATATATATGTGAAAAGGAATTTAGATGCTTTGAATTTAACTCGAATTTGCCTGAAAATGTACAATTTCTGTTGCTCATTCCCGTTCAACCACTATCGTCCCTACATATATTTGTAAACAGATTAATAGATAGGGAAGAAAAGGAAAAGATGCAAGAAAGGAAAAAGGAAAAGATGCAAGGAAAAAAAGAAAAGGAAAATATATATATATATATATATATATATATATATATATGAGAGAGAGAGAGAAATTAATGGGGAACAAACAGGATAGTGGCTGTGATATTGATAATTTTTAATAATAATTATATTGATTGTTCATGTATAAATAGCCATAACAACCAGGATGGTTAATAATGGTAATAATAGTGAAAAGAAAAATTTCTAAAATCGAAGACAAAATGTAAACAGTAAATGAGTAAATCAAAATAGTAACGATAATCGATCTGAAAAAATCCATGCATGATTATTAAAATGGATAAAATGTAGGATTATTAAAATGGATAAAATGTATGATTATTAAAATGGATAAAATGTATGATTATTAAAATGGATAAAATGTATGATTATTAAAATGGATAAAATGTATGATTATTAAAATGGATAAAATGTAGGATTATTAAAATGGATAAAATGTATGATTATTAAAATGGATAAAATGTAGGATTATTAAAATGGATAAAATGTAGGATTATTAAAATGGATAAAATGTATGATTATTAAAATGGATAAAATGTAGGATTATTAAAATGGATAAAATGTATGATTATTAAAATGGATAAAATGTATGATTATTAAAATGGATAAAATGTATGATTATTAAAATGGATAAAATGTAGGATTATTAAAATGGATAAAATGTATGATTATTAAAATGGATAAAATGTATGATTATTAAAATGGATAAAATGTATGATTATTAAAATGGATAAAATGTATGCTTATTAAAATGGATAAAATGTATGATTATTAAAATGGATAAAATGTAGGATTATTAAAATGGATAAAATGTAGGATTATTAAAATGGATAAAATGTATGATTATTAAAATGGATAAAATGTATGATTATTAAAATGGATAAAATGTATGATTATTAAAATGGATAAAATGTATGATTATTAAAATGGATAAAATGTATGATTATTAAAATGGATAAAATGTATGCTTATTAAAATGGATAAAATGTATGCTTATTAAAATGGATAAAATGTATGATTATTAAAATGGATAAAATGTATGCTTATTAAAATGGATAAAATGTATGCTTATTAAAATGGATAAAATGTATGATTATTAAAATGGATAAAATGTATGCTTATTAAAATGGATAAAATGTATGCTTATTAAAATGGATAAAATGTAGGATTATTAAAATGGATAAAATGTATGATTATTAAAATGGATAAAATGTATGATTATTAAAATGGATAAAATGTATGATTATTAAAATGGATAAAATGTATGCTTATTAAAATGGATAAAATGTATGATTATTAAAATGGATAAAATGTATGATTATTAAAATGGATAAAATGTATGATTATTAAAATGGATAAAATGTATGATTATTAAAATGGATAAAATGTATGCTTATTAAAATGGATAAAATGTATGCTTATTAAAATGGATAAAATGTATGCTTATTAAAATGGATAAAATGTATGATTATTAAAATGGATAAAATGTATGATTATTAAAATGGATAAAATGTATGATTATTAAAATGGATAAAATGTATGATTATTAAAATGGATAAAATGTATGATTATTAAAATGGATAAAATGTATGATTATTAAAATGGATAAAATGTATGATTATTAAAATGGATAAAATGTATGATTATTAAAATGGATAAAATGTATGATTATTAAAATGGATAAAATGTAGGATTATTAAAATGGATAAAATGTAGGATTATTAAAATGGATAAAATGTAGGATTATTAAAATGGATAAAATGTAGGATTATTAAAATGGATAAAATGTATGATTATTAAAATGGATAAAATGTAGGATTATTAAAATGGATAAAATGTATGATTATTAAAATGGATAAAATGTATGATTATTAAAATGGATAAAATGTAGGATTATTAAAATGGATAAAATGTATGATTATTAAAATGGATAAAATGTATGATTATTAAAATGGATAAAATGTATGATTATTAAAATGGATAAAATGTATGATTATTAAAATGGATAAAATGTATGATTATTAAAATGGATAAAATGTATGATTATTAAAATGGATAAAATGTATGATTATTAAAATGGATAAAATGTATGATTATTAAAATGGATAAAATGTAGGATTATTAAAATGGATAAAATGTAGGATTATTAAAATGGATAAAATGTAGGATTATTAAAATGGATAAAATGTATGATTATTAAAATGGATAAAATGTAGGATTATTAAAATGGATAAAATGTAGGATTATTAAAATGGATAAAATGTATGATTATTAAAATGGATAAAATGTAGGATTATTAAAATGGATAAAATGTAGGATTATTAAAATGGATAAAATGTATGATTATTAAAATGGATAAAATGTAGGATTATTAAAATGGATAAAATGTATGATTATTAAAATGGATAAAATGTATGATTATTAAAATGGATAAAATGTATGATTATTAAAATGGATAAAATGTATGATTATTAAAATGGATAAAATGTAGGATTATTAAAATGGATAAAATGTAGGATTATTAAAATGGATAAAATGTAGGATTATTAAAATGGATAAAATGTAGGATTATTAAAATGGATAAAATGTAGGATTATTAAAATGGATAAAATGTAGGATTATTAAAATGGATAAAATGTAGGATTATTAAAATGGATAAAATGTATGATTATTAAAATGGATAAAATGTATGATTATTAAAATGGATAAAATGTATGATTATTAAAATGGATAAAATGTATGATTATTAAAATGGATAAAATGTATGATTATTAAAATGGATAAAATGTATGATTATTAAAATGGATAAAATGTATGATTATTAAAATGGATAAAATGTATGATTATTAAAATGGATAAAATGTAGGATTATTAAAATGGATAAAATGTAGGATTATTAAAATGGATAAAATGTAGGATTATTAAAATGGATAAAATGTAGGATTATTAAAATGGATAAAATGTAGGATTATTAAAATGGATAAAATGTAGGATTATTAAAATGGATAAAATGTATGATTATTAAAATGGATAAAATGTATGATTATTAAAATGGATAAAATGTATGATTATTAAAATGGATAAAATGTATGATTATTAAAATGGATAAAATGTATGATTATTAAAATGGATAAAATGTATGATTATTAAAATGGATAAAATGTATGATTATTAAAATGGATAAAATGTAGGATTATTAAAATGGATAAAATGTATGATTATTAAAATGGATAAAATGTATGATTATTAAAATGGATAAAATGTATGATTATTAAAATGGATAAAATGTATGATTATTAAAATGGATAAAATGTATGATTATTAAAATGGATAAAATGTATGATTATTAAAATGGATAAAATGTATGATTATTAAAATGGATAAATGTAGGATTATTAAAATGGATAAAATGTAGGATTATTAAAATGGATAAAATGTAGGATTATTAAAATGGATAAAATGTAGGATTATTAAAATGGATAAAATGTAGGATTATTAAAATGGATAAAATGTAGGATTATTAAAATGGATAAAATGTATGATTATTAAAATGGATAAAATGTATGATTATTAAAATGGATAAAATGTATGATTATTAAAATGGATAAAATGTATGATTATTAAAATGGATAAAATGTATGATTATTAAAATGGATAAAATGTATGATTATTAAAATGGATAAAATGTATGATTATTAAAATGGATAAAATGTAGGATTATTAAAATGGATAAAATGTAGGATTATTAAAATGGATAAAATGTATGATTATTAAAATGGATAAAATGTAATAATGATGAAAATAAAATGGATAAAATGTAGGATTATTAAAATGGATAAAATGTAGGAATATTAAAAATGGATAAAATGTAGGATTATTAAAATGGTTAAAATGTAGGATTATTAAAATGGATAAAATGTATGATTATTAAAATGGATAAAATGTATGAATTATTAAAATGGATAAATGTTGATTATTAAAATG